>NW_027446763.1:80000-114191 GCF_038048845.1 Mixophyes fleayi | reverse complement strand
TCTGTACAGAGAACCCATTCACATCAGTCCCTACCCTATTGGAGCTTACAGTCTAAATTCCCTAATATAGACACACACTCACACACAGACAGAGAGGGAGAGACTAGGGTCAATTTTGATAGCAGCCAATTAACCTAACAGTATGTTTTTTGGAGTGTGGGAGGAAACCACAGCACCCGGAGGAATGCAAACACAGGGAGAACATACAAACTTCACACAGATAAGGCCATTGTTGATATAAGTACTGGCTCTGCTTACCATTGTCCAGTCTAGTACATAACTGTATTAATGCTGTGAAATATTATTACTTTGAATGCCTTAAATATGCAAGAGCGCATTTGGGTAAGTTTATGCTAATAAAAGATATATGCACTTTTCTTGCCTACCCATACTATTTAATAACCACCAAAAATTAAGCAATATGTAAGCACTGCTTCCAGTTGAAATCAGTCTGTCTGTCTATCTATCTATCTATCTTTCTATCTATCTATCTTTCTATCTTTCTATCTATCTATCCGTCTGTCTATCTTTAAAACTGAAAGACATCCATTAAACATACACAATGACAGCATATTTAGTGTGTAATTGATGCTAAAACACAATTCTCACTCTCCTAATATAGCTGATTTTTGACAATGAACTGCATTTTTCATGTGAAGCATTTGATGTCATAAAGATGTAAACCTCACAAAGCAATTCTGTCACTGGTCAGTTTGCTTGACAGACATCTGACTTTAAGGTACTAGCCAATGGAAACATGGTGACATGTAAATATGAAAGCACATTAGGACAAAATATGCAATAAGATAGAGGCAAAGGGAGATGGCTGCTGGGCAGAGCTGGATTAAGGTTCTGGGGGGCCCGGGGCACTTAAGACAGGGGGGCCCCATATTGTCGAATATGATATTCATTTTAAACAAATAAACAGGCAATGCTATGTGCACTACTGTTAGATGCACACAACTCTGCCTTCACAAGAATAACAGTGTGAAGTAGGACATACCTCCCAACTGTCCCTTGTAGTCAGACCAAATCCTAACTAAGTGAGACAGTCACCCAAATTCTGGACAGTCCCACCATATTGAGAACAGTTGGAAGATGGCCCTGCTCTCTCCTACCTGCTGTTGTCACTTTCACCACCTGTGGCTGCTGGTGTCTTAAGCTCAGTTGCTGCTTGTGTAGATTCTGGAATGTCGGGGCCTATTTTGAAACAAAAACCCAAAGAGTCCGGTTAATAAATCAGTAGCACAACCTTTAATAATTAGGCCTCCCTCCCTGCAACCAGCCCCAAATTTGGAATTAAATTAAATTAATACTATTCACTTTTAATAATAGAACTATTTTCCCCAAGCAGCCCCGACATTAAATTAATAGCGTACACATTTAATAAACTTATTTCCCTCTCCACTAAACAGCCTGGTGAAAATGAATAGCATTTACATGTAATAAATAAACCTATTTTTCAAAACAATTGCCAACATTTTATAATTCATATTCACATTTAATAAATAGCACTCCTTCTCCCCAAACTCAAGCACACATTAAATACCTCACAATCACTCCACAAATAATTAACAAAATAATCTTACTATATGTAAGTATATATTGGTTATCCCTAACAGCCTAGTCCAGCTAAGCACTAGCAGGCCTGATTTGTTGCAAGGCAACAGAGCTAGCATGGCGGCATATTACATTTTGTACATTATACGTTTCCATATAAAGTAAGTGTATGTCCTCTTTAGGAGAGCTAACAGAATGAGTGGCCATAATTTTGTCATTTTTCCCATAATGCCCACTTTTAGAAATGCTACTTCCCTGGGGCATGGAGAGAGGGTCCACAATAAATAGACAATCTAGGTCTGAGCACATCGTACTTCTCTGTTCTCCATTTATATCCCCAACATCCCACTCCTCAATCCTCTTCTTCATCTTAATCCTCTATCTTCCCTCTCACTCCTCATTCCCCACCTACTTAGCATCTTCAATCCCCTTCTCATCAGCGTTGGTTTCCCTTCCTGGGTTGTCACTCTGCAACCCCCTCTATTTGTATAATCACATCCTCCTTGTCCATAAATCACCCCTTCTCCTTGTCCATAAATCACCCCCTCTCCTTGTCCATAAATCACCCCCTCTCCTTGTCCATAAATCACCCCCTCTCCTTGTCCATAAATCACCCCCTCTCCTTGTCCATAAATCATCCCCTCTCCTTGTCCATAAATCACCCCCTCTCCTTGTCCATAAATCACCCCCTCTCCTTGTCCATAAATCACCCCCTCCTTGTCCATAAATCACCCCCTCCTTGTCCATAAATCACCCCCTCTCCTTGTCCATAAATCATCCCCTCTCCTTGTCCATAAATCACCCCTCCTTGTCCATAAATCACCCCCTCCTTGTCCATAAATCACCCCCTCCTTGTCCATAAATCACCCCCTCTCCTTGTCCATAAATCACCCCCTCTCCTTGTCCATAAATCACCCCCTCTCCTTGTCCATAAATCACCCCCTCCTTGTCCATAAATCACCCCCTCTCCTTGTCCATAAATCACCCCCTCCTTGTCCATAAATCACCCCCTCCTTGTCCATAAATCACCCCCTCTCCTTGTCCATAAATCACCCCCTCCCCTTGTCCATAAATCACCCCCTCTCCTTGTCCATAAATCACCCCCTCTCCTTGTCCATAAATCACCCCCTCCTTGTCCATAAATCACCCCCTCCTTGTCCATAAATCACCCCCTCTCCTTGTCCATAAATCACCCCCTCCTTGTCCATAAATCACCCCCTCTCCTTGTCCATAAATCACCCCCTCTCCTTGTCCATAAATCACCCCCTCTCCTTGTCCATAAATCACCCCCTCTCCTTGTCCATAAATCACCCCCTCTCCTTGTCCATAAATCACCCCCCTCCATTGTCCATAAATCACCCCCTCCTTGTCCATAAATCACCCCCTCCTTGTCCATAAATCACCCCCTCTCCTTGTCCATAAATCACCCCCTCTCCTTGTCCATAAATCACCCTCTCCTTGTCCATAAATCACCCCCTCTCCTTGTCCATAAATCACCCCCCTCCTTGTCCATAAATCACCCCCTCTCCTTGTCCATAAATCACCCCCTCCTTGTCCATAAATCACCCCCTCTCCTTGTCCATAAATCACCCCCTCCTTGTCCATAAATCACCCCCTCCTTGTCCATAAATCACCCCCTCTCCTTGTCCATAAATCATCCCCTCTCCTTGTCCATAAATCACCCCCTCCTTGTCCATAAATCACCCCCTCCTTGTCCATAAATCACCCCCTCCTTGTCCATAAATCACCCCCTCTCCTTGTCCATAAATCACCCCCTCTCCTTGTCCATAAATCACCCCCTCTCCTTGTCCATAAATCACCCCCTCTCCTTGTCCATAAATCACCCCCTCTCCTTGTCCATAAATCACCCCCTCCTTGTCCATAAATCACCCCCTCTCCTTGTCCATAAATCACCCCCTCTCCTTGTCCATAAATCACCCCCTCTCCTTGTCCATAAATCACCCCCTCTCCTTGTCCATAAATCACCCCCTCCTTGTCCATAAATCACCCCCTCCTTGTCCATAAATCACCCCCTCTCCTTGTCCATAAATCACCCCCTCTCCTTGTCCATAAATCACCCCCTCTCCTTGTCCATAAATCACCCCCTCTCCTTGTCCATAAATCACCCCCTCTCCTTGTCCATAAATCACCCCCTCCCCTTGTCCATAAATCACCCCCTCTCCTTGTCCATAAATCACCCCCTCTCCTTGTCCATAAATCACCCCCTCTCCTTGTCCATAAATCACCCCCTCTCCTTGTCCATAAATCACCCCCTCTCCTTGTCCATAAATCACCCCCTCTCCTTGTCCATAAATCACCCCCTCCTTGTCCATAAATCACCCCCTCTCCTTGTCCATAAATCACCCCCTCTCCTTGTCCATAAATCACCCCCTCTCCTTGTCCATAAATCACCCCCTCCTTGTCCATAAATCACCCCCTATCCTTGTCCATAAATCACCCCCTCTCCTTGTCCATAAATCACCCCCTCTCCTTGTCCATAAATCACCCCCTCTCCTTGTCCATAAATCACCCCCTCTCCTTGTCCATAAATCACCCCCTCCCCTTGTCCATAAATCACCCCCTCTCCTTGTCCATAAATCACCCCCTCTCCTTGTCCATAAATCACCCCCTCTCCTTGTCCATAAATCACCCCCTCTCCTTGTCCATAAATCATCCCCTCTCCTTGTCCATAAATCATCCCCTCTCCTTGTCCATAAATCATCCCCTCTCCTTGTCCATAAATCACCCCCTCTCCTTGTCCATAAATCACCCCCTCTCCTTGTCCATAAATCACACTCTCCTTGTCCACAATTATCCCCTTCATTTTCATAATCACCTCCTCCTCTGGCTGAAACACACACAGAAAGTCACACACACACACACAGAAAGTTTCACACACACAGAAAGTCTCATACACACAGTCACACACACAGAAAGTCTCACACAAACACACACACACAGAAAGTCTCACACACACACAGTCACACACACAGAAAATCTCACACACACACAGTCACACAAACACACACACACACAGTCACACACACAGAAAGTCACACACACACACACAAAGTCACACACACACAGTCACACAAACACACACACAGTCACACACACAGAAAGTCACACACACACACAAAGTCACACACACAGTCACACACACAGAAAGTCTCATACACACAGTCACACACACAGAAAGTCTCACACACACACAGTCACACACACAGAAAATCTCACACACACACAGTCACACAAACACACACACACACAGTCACACACACAGAAAGTCACACACACACACAAAGTCACACACACACAGTCACACAAACACACACACAGTCACACACACAGAAAGTCACACACACACACAAAGTCACACACACAGTCACACACACAGAAAGTCTCATACACACACAGTCACACACACAGAAAGTCACACACACACACAGTCACACACACAGAAAGTCTCACACACACACAGTCACACACACAGAAAGTCTCACACACACACAGTCACACACACAGAAAGTCTCACACAAACACACACACACAGAAAGTCACACACACACACACAGTCACACACACAGAAAGTCACACACACACACAAAGTCACACACACAGAAAGTCACACACACACACAAAGTCACACACACAGAAAGTCTCACACACACACAGTCACACACACAGAAAGTCACACACACACACAGTCACACACACAGAAAGTCACACACACACACAAAGTCACACACACAGAAAGTCTCACACAAACACACACACACAGAAAATCTCACACACACACAGTCACACACACACAAAGTCTCTCACACACACACACAGTCACACACACACAAAGTCTCTCACACACACACACAGCAGATCTTAACTTACCTTATCCCCCACAGACAGGCAGGGCAGCTCTTCTCTGCTCCTCCTCACACTGTCATCTACACGCAGCTAAGGAAGCCCAGAACACTCAAAAAAAAAAAAAAGCAAAAGCTTACCTGTGCTTATAGTGCCGACAGAGCACTTAAAAACGGAACCCTGTGCTGCCCCCTGTAGACTGACATTTGGGGGCAGCAAAAAGAGCCACAGCTGGTCCGGGGGGCCCCCTGAGAGAGGGGGGCCCGGAGCACATGCCCCCTGTGCCCCCCCCTTAATCCGGCCCTGCTGCTGGGAATGTATTTCATTTATCCCAGAAAATCTTTAAATCTAAGTATTAATACTACGTTGATGTACTTTTGAAATTGGAGAGCTACTTTTTACTAAAAGTACATCTCCCTTATATAATTAAGTATAATGCAGACCTGCTCAAAAACTTAGTATAATTAAAGAAGTCTTATGCAATAAATGATGATGATGAGAGCTGCTTATGTGAATGTCTATAGTGGTTTTCTCTACCAGTGTCACTGTATTAGACAACTGTTATCAAACTTAGCAATAATGATGCATTAATCTGCCAATCAAGTGTGAAAGCTGGCTATGTGTATAGGCATAGTAAACACATATCATCATCATCCTCATTATCATTTATTTATATAGTGTCACTAATAGCGCAGCGCTGTACAGAGAACCCATTCACATCAGTCCCTACCCTATTGGAGCTTACAGTCTAAATTCCCTAATATAGACACACACACACACAGACAGAGAGGGAGAGACTAGGGTCAATTTTGATAGCAGCCAATTAACCTAACAGTATGTTTTTTGGAGTGTGGGAGGAAACCCACGCAAACACAGGGAGAACATACAAACTTCACACAGATAAGGCCATTGTTGATATAAGTACTGGCTCTGCTTACCATTGTCCAGTCTAGTACATAACTGTATTAATGCTGTGAAATATTATTACTTTGAATGCCTTAAATATGCAAGAGCGCATTTGGGTAAGTTTATGCTAATAAAAGATATATGCACTTTTCTTGCCTACCCATACTATTTAATAACCACCAAAAATTAAGCAATATGTAAGCACTGCTTCCAGTTGAAATCAGTCTGTCTGTCTATCTATCTATCTTTCTATCTATCTATCTTTCTATCTTTCTATCTATCTATCGGTCTGTCTATCTTTAAAACTGAAAGACATCCATTAAACATACACAATGACAGCATATTTAGTGTGTAATTGATGCTAAAACACAATTCTCACTCTCCTAATATAGCTGATTTTTGACAATGAACTGCATTTTTCATGTGAAGCATTTGATGTCATAAAGATGTAAACCTCACAAAGCAATTCTGTCACTGGTCAGTTTGCTTGACAGACATCTGACTTTAAGGTACTAGCCAATGGAAACATGGTGACATGTAAATATGAAAGCACATTAGGACAAAATATGCAATAAAATGTTCAGTGCTAATACCTTTTATCTTTGCACTTATACCTTAATGATTAAACACTTAATACCTCTTATCTAAAATAACGACACGGACACAAGATATAAGTTTGGCAAAAAAGGGGCGTATTTATTTTTGTGGAAGAATTTTATTTTAAAACTCTGAATGGCGACGAGAGCGAAGCAGTCAGCTAACGACTAAACTTTAAACCAATCCAGCGTAAGGTGAAGCAATACCGCTGTCCCAAGACTTTACGGATCCCAAGTCTTTACGATTGGTCGGTACTAAACTTGGCGTCATCGTGACTGCCCCCTTCTGGACTCACATTGTCATATACGACCGTATATCCTCCGCCCCAGAGGCCAAGAGTCAGGTTACTGCAAAAGGGGCAGTGACGTGCGGCCAATTAAACGGTAGCACCTTCGATCAGCCGCTGACTGCATTGCTCTCCTACCCGCAGCGCCTTGACCTAAGACAAGGCCTGAATTTAGTATAACCAGCTTATGCCGGGCGGGAGGGAGGTATCTGGCATCCAGGACAAGAGAGAGCCAGCCCCCATCTCCCATGTAATTTATGCCCTCCTGTGAAACCACTCCCCCAGGAGTGATAGGCTGGCTGACACCAAATGTTTAACTCCTAATGCAGTGCTGATGAAATATAGCACAAAATTTTAATTGCCCTCAGCTTAGGGCTTCACTTAAACTAAAATGTTCAGTGCTAATACCTTTTATCTTTGCACTTATACCTTAATGATTAAACACTTAATACCTCTTATCTAAAATAACGACACGGACACAAGATATAAGTTTGGCAAAAAAGGGGCGTATTTATTTTTGTGGAAGAATTTTATTTTAAAACTCTGAATGGCGACGAGAGCGAAGCAGTCAGCTAACGACTAAACTTTAAACCAATCCAGCGTAAGGTGAAGCAATACCGCTGTCCCAAGACTTTACGGATCCCAAGTCTTTACGATTGGTCGGTACTAAACTTGGCGTCATCGTGACTGCCCCCTTCTGGACTCACATTGTCATATACGACCGTATATCCTCCGCCCCAGAGGCCAAGAGTCAGGTTACTGCAAAAGGGGCAGTGACGTGCGGCCAATTAAACGGTAGCACCTTCGATCAGCCGCTGACTGCATTGCTCTCCTACCCACAGCCAGGACCCTTTAACGGGAACCTGGCCCGCCACACAGAGAAAGAACTAAGGGACCTAAAAACCTATAAAGATGAATAATGAACCACTCCATGCCCTCATCTGTGAGGTGCACCCCGTCTGTACGGAAAAAATGAGTGTGCCTCACCGTAATCCATGGGTGAGCAATAGCAAACCCACCTAAAGCTTCGACCACTTTACTTGCGGCCTTATTGACCTTCCGAATTATGGTCTTCATAACGGGAGGGGCGATGGGCATTCTCCAAGCAAGGCGGGGGATAATGTGGGACCAACCTATCCTAATCCCAGGCCATCTAGCATGTAACGCTCTCAAATCCTCTCTTATACCTATAATTAAATCCAAGGATTTGACATGGCCTAGATCATTACCGCCTGCATGAACCAATAGAATGTCAGGGGGGCCAAATTGATTGATTTCGTTGTCCAAAAGTGGCATGATAGCATGCCATAACAATCCCCTCCTTCCAACCCATCTGAATGTTATAGGGTTGGTAAATAGGGACCAGTCGTAGGCCATATGATGTTTCTCGGCCCAATATACATATGAGTGGCCTATGACCCATACGTTAATCTTCTGCAGACCTAAGACCAAAAAATATAATTGGTTAGGGCCATAAAATTAATTTGCTCATTCGAACCAAACATATATATCTGCTGGTGTGAATCAACCTCTGCACTCCACAGAAGGTCATGACAAGCTATCCTGAAGCTTAACACCCATTGGTCCATGAGCAACTAATTAACAAACTTTTTCTCATAACAGAGAAAACCGGAGGTATCTTAAAACCAAGCAGGTCTGGATGTAAATTTAAAGAGACCACTTTAACCTTATAACATATTAAAAAATGGAGAAACAACCAAGCGGGTTCCGGTGCAACTAACGAACCGCTTTAACATAAATTCGTATACCAAGCCGGTCTAAATGAACTATGACACGGCTTAAAACTCCATAAACTGCAGTGTATGCATACTAAATATTGAAGGTCAACTACCAAGCAGGTCAATGTGCACCATAAGACTGCTTTATCCTCCAAAGCTGCAGCACATAAATATGAGTATAAAAGGTTTATTTAAAAACACAGGTCTACATGTTACTGCCAGACCGCTTTAGCCTCCGTCCACTGACGTATGTCATACCTTTTATATCTAAAGTACAAACTATCGGGGTGTTTATCCAAGCAGGTCCAATAAACTGTGGGACCGCTTTCTCCCCTGAAGTGACATACGACAGCTAAAAACTATAACATGCAGGATAATGTTGACCAAGCAGTTCCCATGGCTGTGGATCCGCTTTACCTTACCGATCCCTGTATGTTAAGAATACATCCGCCAGCGCGATCCCATCACAATAGCCGCTTCACCAAAGACTGACCAACTTGCATGCTGTTCAAAACTTACCAAGTGTAAACGCCTAAGCGCACACTTTACGCATTGCCACCAGCTTAAAATATTATTGTGCCTACTTCCCTGACTACAATCAGCCGTACAAGCCGACATAATATATGAATACCTGTAGTAGTACAGTGAACCATGATGGGAAGGGGTAGGCAGCAATAACCAAGGTGAAGGACAAAAAACCTGCAAACCCTGGAGGCCCATAGCCAATCAGACCTTGATCCAGTGAAAACAGGGAAAAAATCCCCTCACGCCCTCGCTAAAAGCGACAAGCAGCAGAGCCCAAGGTTATCGCCATGGTGGGGCAGTATTTACCTTATGCTAGGGTTGTGGGCGTATATATGACTTATAAGCTCCTGACTTCCAGCGGCCTATTGCCTGTATAACCGAGGGCGACTCGCCTCTTTCTGCTGCGGCAGTAGCCGCCCCGATTCTAAATGAATGGGTACCATAGAGCGATGGGTCTAAACCCACATGCCCCAACGCACGTTTAAATACTGCATTAAATTGGAATTTGGAAAGGGGTGAACCATCTGCATGTATCAGCCACATCTTCCCTTCTTTTGGGCGAACTATTGAAAATTTTGAGCACCAAGCCACCGGGCATATACCCGTATCTTCCTGTGCTGCTATGTTAAACCAATGCCCTTTACTAAGTTGGTCAGTCTTTGAGCTGGCTAATTTACAACCCACGTGTGAATCAGTAATATATGTATACTTCGCCAATAGCGCATTACCAATATCTGCATTAGATCGCGCAACCAGTTCACTTATTCTAAAAGCCCCATGGAAGGCCATGCAAAATGCTGTGCTGAAAAGGAGCGATTCATACTGATTCGTTGTGACCACTGTGAGAGCACTAACCAATAACCTCAAAATAGCTACGGAAATGGGACGTCTTGCGTCCACCTCTACCGGCCGTTCCTTTGCCCAACCTCTCAATGCTTTGGAGATCATGAAGCCCTTAGTGGGGTCCGCCACACTATGCAGACGAGCCATAAAGGAAATCCCTGACAGGGTAGAGGCCATATTGGATTTTGATGCTCCTTGGAGGTACCTACTCCACATGAAATCTAACATGGGAACCTTTTGAGTTGAAGGGTGACAGCCCGGATACGAACTCAGGAACAATTGCCATTGGTGCCAGGCAGTTCTATACGATTTTCTTGTGGAAGCAGCCAACGACAATTCCGCCAGACCCATTATACCGGCTCGACCATCTGCCAAGCGGAAAGGGGACAGGGAATACCAGTTAGTCTAGCTTGGGGTGCTAAAAACCGGAAACGCCGCCATTGGCAGTGAGATAGAGAGTCAGCTATGTGATTCTCTATGCCGGGAACATGTTTGGCCCGAAATGAAATGTCGAACTCTAACGAACGTAACACCAGTCTGCGTAATAAGTTAACTGCTGGCAGAGAGGAAGCGGTCTGACGATTAATAGCTTGAACTACCCCGAGATTGTCACACCAGAACACTACGTTCCGGCCAGACAAACTCTTCGCCCATAGCTCTAGGGACAGTACTATGGGAAACAGCTCTAGCACCAACATGTTCTTAACTAGGCCATTTATATGCCATTCCGTCGGCCAAGTAGCCGCACACCATTCCCCTTGAAAAAAGGTTCCGAAGCCGTGGGCTCCGGAAGCATCCGTGTGCAGTTCTAATTCCCTACTAGATACTGGACATTCAGGCCAAATCCGCACGCCATTAAAATCTTGCAAGAAAGTTGCCCAGATCTTAAGATCTGCCCTAATATCGGATGCTAGGCGAATCCGTGCATGAGGCCTTGTCAAGCCAGCTGTGGCCAATTGTAACTTCCTGCTAAATATCCTGCCCATAGGGATTACCCTACAAGCAAAATTCAATGTACCCAGAAGTGACTGGATGCGCCGCAGAGAGCTAGCATCTGCACTCAGAACCTCCGATATGATTGTTTGCAGTTTCTCAATCTTATCCCTGGGTAAGCGACAACATCCTACCATGGTGTCTATCTCTATTCCCAGAAATGATAAGCAGGTGGCGGGACCCTCTGTTTTGTCATGGGCAATAGGAACTCCCATAACAACAAAAAGAGCTTTTGCTGCAAACAAAATTTCAGAGCAAACAAGGGATGAACCTGGGCCTACAAACAAAAAATCGTCTAAATAGTGTGCTACCCCCACGTGGCCCGTTCCTGCTTGTATACACCAATGCAGGAAGGAGCTGAAGCACTCAAAAAACGAACATGACACCGAACAGCCCATAGGAAGACAGCGATCAATATAAAAGCCGTCTTGGAATTTGAAGCCCATGAATCTAAAAGATTCTGGGTGAAGCGGGAGAAGTCTAAAAGCAGACTCGATGTCCAGCTTAGCTAGAAGTGCGCCTTTCCCATAAGATCTCACTAGGGCCAAAGCTTCCTCGAAAGACTGGTAAATTACCGAGCTATGGTGAGCATCTATGGCGTCGTTTACCGACGAACCGATGGGGTGGGACAGGTGCTGAATTAACCGGTATTTACCCTCAGCTTTCTTAGGCACTACTCCTATAGGGGATAAGATTAAGTTCGTCAACGGAGGAGACGGAAAAGGACCCTGCATCCTTCCTAAGGCCACTTCTTTATTGACCTTTTCGAGTACTACTTCTGGCAAGACAGACGCCGACTTCAAATTCCGGCCATCCCCGGACCGTACCGGCCCGGATATGGGAAGCCTAAAACCTACAGTGAAACCTTCTTTCAGAAACTTGGCTTGTGCGGCATCAGGAAAGAAACCAAGCCATCTGACCAACACATCTAACTTAATGGGCGATGGGGCCTTGCCCAGTGGGTCCTGACATGCCCCGTCCCCTTCCTGCACCTGGAGCATTCCTGGTGCATTCCCGCACTGGGTGCGGGCCTCTACAGATCGCACAGGCGTGCCTATACCTGCAGTTGTCCCCCCTGTTGCAGGTGGAATTATTGAACGCAAAACATCTGTTCTGCTTACGGCGGGGGGCTCCACGCCCCCCTCCTCCTGGAAACCTGACACTTGGACGTTGCTCCTCACTCTGAGGTCGCATTAGTTTCGACCACGTTTCAACATCCTTGCACTCAAAGGGAATACGCTTCATCCCGTTGGCTTTTTCCCTGAAACTCTCGTCATACCTACGCCATATTGTAGGCCCATCATTGACTACCATCTCCGTTATGAGGTGCAGGTAGCGCCATATGTCTACCAGCGCCTCGGGTCTGGTTTCCAAGTAACAGGCCGCGAATACGCAGAAGCCTGACAACCAGTTATGGAATGACCGGTAAGCTTCCTCACCTATTCCCCCTCTACTACACGCAGCTGTCAACTGCTTTTTGGATTGTTTCGTTAAGGTAAACATATCCACCAGGAATCCTTTGTTGATCCTGTCCCTCACACATGGTCTCACACCTGTCAGTAGCGCCGTATTGTCACACAACACCATGGGGCCCCCTAACGCTGCGCGAGGCAAGGCTACTGCGGGAGCCGCTTTCACTGGTTGAACCAAATGTTCCTTTAATAATCGCAGCAGCTTGCGCGGTCCTTGCTCATCATCTGACGAATCGTCATCAGTAGATGACATTGGAGCGCTATGTGTCAATGGGTGTAGTGTCAATAAAGAAGGGTTCTCACCAGCAATGGTAACCGGAATCCCTTGTCCCGGCTGTGGGGCGATGGCTTGAGACCCAGCGGCCGCTGTGATGATTCCTGTCGTCTCGGGTCCACTGGCCGGCATACCAGCTTGTTGTATTGAAGCTCCTCCTCCAACCGCGACGATTCCATTATCTGGCTGTGCCTGTGTTACTGGGCGAGAAGAAACGTTAGCAGCCGGCAAAACATCCATTACTGCACACCCATGCCCCACACTGCTGAGCGACATTAATGCCCTATTATCCCTAGTAGCACCACTACCAAAACCCTGGGTTTGTGGATGATCCAAAGGCCTGCTAACCGGATAGGGAGCGGGGCTATGAATGTGACCTACCGGAGGGGAAGTATCCTGCCTCCACGAAAAGTGTGCTCCGATCTGCGGCAGGCTTCTCTCCTGCGGCGGATATGGAGCAATCCATAGTCTGGCCATACTATGTTCCCCTTGTGTCTGAGGGGGAGGGTAAGGGAGGGACCAGGCTGCGTTATTACTTGCCTGAATGTTATGGACGTGAAAGGGCTGCCCGTATTGGGACTGGTTATTATCGGCGTTAAAGGGGGGGTTCCCCGGCTGCGTTACGGCCCGTCCTCGATAAGGCAAAATATTGCCCACCCCCGAAGGAAACCAAGATGGACCAGTAACTTCTTGCTCGAACATAGGGAACTGTGATCCAATTATACTTGGGGCGCCCAACGACGCTGAAGGGCCTCCCGATGATAATGTGCGGCCGCTATGCCTTGACCACCCTTCTGGCATTAATGTGGGCAAACTTGCGTGTGGGAACCCTGTTTGAGCCCTCCCTCTCCCTATGTTATTACTCCCTAGACTTCCGGGAGTAGGGGGCGGCATAACTGTGTTGGGTATGACATTCTGCGGTTCAAATGAAGGGGGTGTATGTGGGAAATAATTGGAACCGTGGACCGGAACATAACTAAAATTGTGTGCTGAAACCTCCATTTGCTCGCTAACAACCCCCACCCCGATTTCGCTAGCAGTGTTCCTTGTATGTGGGGTCACATTACTTTCCCGTGAGCGATTGATTGACGGGGATAACATCCTGCCTCCCCTACCTCTCTTCGCTCCCCTTACCTGTTTACGTGCACCAGCATTGGGAGGGCTCACAGCCCGCTCTGGCGCACGTGACCTTCTGACATTACCCTTTTTATTGCCCTTTCGGCGAATGGAGGCACCAGTGGCCTCTCGAGCCTGTGCACTCAGAGTGTCTGCGGCGGCGAGAGGCTCCCCTCCCCCGCTGACAGGCTCACCCACCATTCTTTCTGCCATAACCAAAGGCTCTTGGCTAACAGGGCTCCTAATGCCCCTTGGTGAAACCCCATCCAGTAAGCCTGCTGTGGTGTGAGGGTCCCCTCCACCACTCACAGGCTCCACATTGCCCTTACTGACAGGGTTAAAACTCCCCCCTGAGCCTGCAGCGGTGAGAGGCTCCCCTCCACCGCTGACAGGCACTTCTAAACCCACTGTGCAAATGTCAAGCTGACCGGAGCTCCTAATGAGCTCTGGTGACATCATCCCTACAGAGCCTGCAGCGGTGAGCGGCTCCCCGCCACCGCCGACAGGCGCTGCCACTTCAGAGGCTTCTGCCCTCTTGTCCCCCTGGCTACCTGAGCTCCTAGCAAGCTCAGGCGCCGACATAAGCCCAGCACCTGCGGCGGTGAGAGGCTCCCCTCCACCGCTCGCAGGCACTTGTTGAAATTTTAAAATGGCCGCCGCGGCGGCTCCGGGGGGCGGGGCTACCGCCCGCACATCAGCAATACTATCTGGGCTCTCTTGGAAGCGGGCTGGGGTACCTACACTACGGCGTGGACGGGACATGGTGGCCAAATTTAGACTATACTACTGTGGGACTGGGTGCTACAGAGCTGGGCAGCGAGATGGGGTTGGGAGGGGGCGGGGGGAGAGTTGGATGAACGAGCTGTGGAAGGGGAGAACTAAAGGAGGCAGAGGAGGAAAGAAGAATTAGTTAGGGGAGAATAAAGCCCAAGTGAGGGAAAGAGGGAGAAGAGCAAGAGAGAAAAACAATGAAACAAATGACAGAACAAGTAATATATGGTACTCAGCCTGACTGCACAGCCACTGTCTCCTTATCTGGCATCCAGGACAAGAGAGAGCCAGCCCCCATCTCCCATGTAATTTATGCCCTCCTGTGAAACCACTCCCCCAGGAGTGATAGGCTGGCTGACACCAAATGTTTAACTCCTAATGCAGTGCTGATGAAATATAGCACAAAATTTTAATTGCCCTCAGCTTAGGGCTTCACTTAAACTTCTGTCACTGGTCAGTTTGCTTGACAGACATCTGACTTTAAGGTACTAGCCAATGGAAACATGGTGACATGTAAATATGAAAGCACATTAGGACAAAATATGCAATAAGATAGAGGCAAAGGGAGATGGCTGCTGGGAATGTATTTCATTTATCCCAGAAAATCTTTAAATCTAAGTATTAATACTACGTTGATGTACTTTTGAAATTGGAGAGCTACTTTTTACTAAAAGTACATCTCCCTTATATAATTAAGTATAATGCAGACCTGCTCAAAAACTTAGTATAATTAAAGAAGTCTTATGCCATAAATGATGATGATGAGAGCTGCTTATGTGAATGTCTATAGTGGTTTTCTCTACCAGTGTCACTGTATTAGACAACTGTTATCAAACTTAGCAATAATGATGCATTAATCTGCCAATCAAGTGTGAAAGCTGGCTATGTGTATAGGCATAGTAAACACATATCATCATCATCCTCATTATCATTTATTTATATAGTGTCACTAATAGCGCAGCGCTGTACAGAGAACCCATTCACATCAGTCCCTACCCTATTGGAGCTTACAGTCTAAATTCCCTAATATAGACACACACTCACACACAGACAGAGAGGGAGAGACTAGGGTCAATTTTGATAGCAGCCAATTAACCTAACAGTATGTTTTTTGGAGTGTGGGAGGAAACCCACGCAAACACAGGGAGAACATACAAACTTCACACAGATAAGGCCATTGTTGATATAAGTACTGGCTCTGCTTACCATTGTCCAGTCTAGTACATAACTGTATTAATGCTGTGAAATATTATTACTTTGAATGCCTTAAATATGCAAGAGCGCATTTGGGTAAGTTTATGCTAATAAAAGATATATGCACTTTTCTTGCCTACCCATACTATTTAATAACCACCAAAAATTAAGCAATATGTAAGCACTGCTTCCAGTTGAAATCAGTCTGTCTGTCTGTCTGTCTATCTATCTATCTTTCTATCTATCTATCTTTCTATCTATCTATCTATCTATCTATCGGTCTGTCTATCTTTAAAACTGAAAGACATCCATTAAACATACACAATGACAGCATATTTAGTGTGTAATTGATGCTAAAACACAATTCTCACTCTCCTAATATAGCTGATTTTTGACAATGAACTGCATTTTTCATGTGAAGCATTTGATGTCATAAAGATGTAAACCTCACAAAGCAATTCTGTCACTGGTCAGTTTGCTTGACAGACATCTGACTTTAAGGTACTAGCCAATGGAAACATGGTGACATGTAAATATGAAAGCACATTAGGACAAAATATGCAATAAGATAGAGGCAAAGGGAGATGGCTGCTGGGAATGTATTTCATTTATCCCAGAAAATCTTTAAATCTAAGTATTAATACTACGTTGATGTACTTTTGAAATTGGAGAGCTACTTTTTACTAAAAGTACATCTCCCTTATATAATTAAGTATAATGCACACCTGCTCAAAAACTTAGTATAATTAAAGAAGTCTTATGCCATAAATGATGATGATGAGAGCTGCTTATGTGAATGTCTATAGTGGTTTTCTCTACCAGTGTCACTGTATTAGACAACTGTTATCAAACTTAGCAATAATGATGCATTAATCTGCCAATCAAGTGTGAAAGCTGGCTATGTGTATAGGCATAGTAAACACATATCATCATCATCCTCATTATCATTTATTTATATAGTGTCACTAATAGCGCAGCGCTGTACAGAGAACCCATTCACATCAGTCCATACCCTATTGGAGCTTACAGTCTAAATTCCCTAATATAGACACACACTCACACACAGACAGAGAGGGAGAGACTAGGGTCAATTTTGATAGCAGCCAATTAACCTAACAGTATGTTTTTTGGAGTGTGGGAGGAAACCCACGCAAACACAGGGAGAACATACAAACTTCACACAGATAAGGCCATTGTTGATATAAGTACTGGCTCTGCTTACCATTGTCCAGTCTAGTACATAACTGTATTAATGCTGTGAAATATTATTACTTTGAATGCCTTAAATATGCAAGAGCGCATTTGGGTAAGTTTATGCTAATAAAAGATATATGCACTTTTCTTGCCTACCCATACTATTTAATAACCACCAAAAATTAAGCAATATGTAAGCACTGCTTTCAGTTGAAATCAGTCTGTCTGTCTATCTATCTATCTATCTATCTATCTTTCTATCTTTCTATCTTTCTATCTATCTATCCGTCTGTCTATCTTTAAAACTGAAAGACATCCATTAAACATACACAATGACAGCATATTTAGTGTGTAATTGATGCTAAAACACAATTCTCACTCTCCTAATATAGCTGATTTTTGACAATGAACTGCATTTTTCATGTGAAGCATTTGATGTCATAAAGATGTAAACCTCACAAAGCAATTCTGTCACTGGTCAGTTTGCTTGACAGACATCTGACTTTAAGGTACTAGCCAATGGAAACATGGTGACATGTAAATATGAAAGCACATTAGGACAAAATATGCAATAAGATAGAGGCAAAGGGAGATGGCTGCTGGGAATGTATTTCATTTATCCCAGAAAATCTTTAAATCTAAGTATTAATACTACGTTGATGTACTTTTGAAATTGGAGAGCTACTTTTTACTAAAAGTACATCTCCCTTATATAATTAAGTATAATGCAGACCTGCTCAAAAACTTAGTATAATTAAAGAAGTCTTATGCCATAAATGATGATGATGAGAGCTGCTTATGTGAATGTCTATAGTGGTTTTCTCTACCAGTGTCACTGTATTAGACAACTGTTATCAAACTTAGCAATAATGATGCATTAATCTGCCAATCAAGTGTGAAAGCTGGCTATGTGTATAGGCATAGTAAACACATATCATCATCATCCTCATTATCATTTATTTATATAGTGTCACTAATAGCGCAGCGCTGTACAGAGAACCCATTCACATCAGTCCCTACCCTATTGGAGCTTACAGTCTAAATTCCCTAATATAGACACACACTCACACACAGACAGAGAGGGAGAGACTAGGGTCAATTTTGATAGCAGCCAATTAACCTAACAGTATGTTTTTTGGAGTGTGGGAGGAAACCCACGCAAACACAGGGAGAACATACAAACTTCACACAGATAAGGCCATTGTTGATATAAGTACTGGCTCTGCTTACCATTGTCCAGTCTAGTACATAACTGTATTAATGCTGTGAAATATTATTACTTTGAATGCCTTAAATATGCAAGAGCGCATTTGGGTAAGTTTATGCTAATAAAAGATATATGCACTTTTCTTGCCTACCCATACTATTTAATAACCACCAAAAATTAAGCAATATGTAAGCACTGCTTCCAGTTGAAATCAGTCTGTCTGTCTGTCTGTCTATCTATCTATCTTTCTATCTATCTATCTTTCTATCTTTCTATCTATCTATCTATCTATCTATCTATCTATCGGTCTGTCTATCTTTAAAACTGAAAGACATCCATTAAACATACACAATGACAGCATATTTAGTGTGTAATTGATGCTAAAACACAATTCTCACTCTCCTAATATAGCTGATTTTTGACAATGAACTGCATTTTTCATGTGAAGCATTTGATGTCATAAAGATGTAAACCTCACAAAGCAATTCTGTCACTGGTCAGTTTGCTTGACAGACATCTGACTTTAAGGTACTAGCCAATGGAAACATGGTGACATGTAAATATGAAAGCACATTAGGACAAAATATGCAATAAGATAGAGGCAAAGGGAGATGGCTGCTGGGAATGTATTTCATTTATCCCAGAAAATCTTTAAATCTAAGTATTAATACTACGTTGATGTACTTTTGAAATTGGAGAGCTACTTTTTACTAAAAGTACATCTCCCTTATATAATTAAGTATAATGCAGACCTGCTCAAAAACTTAGTATAATTAAAGAAGTCTTATGCCATAAATGATGATGATGAGAGCTGCTTATGTGAATGTCTATAGTGGTTTTCTCTACCAGTGTCACTGTATTAGACAACTGTTATCAAACTTAGCAATAATGATGCATTAATCTGCCAATCAAGTGTGAAAGCTGGCTATGTGTATAGGCATAGTAAACACATATCATCATCATCCTCATTATCATTTATTTATATAGTGTCACTAATAGCGCAGCGCTGTACAGAGAACCCATTCACATCAGTCCCTACCCTATTGGAGCTTACAGTCTAAATTCCCTAATATAGACACACACTCACACACAGACAGAGAGGGAGAGACTAGGGTCAATTTTGAGAGCAGCCAATTAACCTAACAGTATGTTTTTTGGAGTGTGGGAGGAAACCACAGCACCCGGAGGAAACCCACGCAAACACAGGGAGAACATACAAACTTCACACAGATAAGGCCATTGTTGATATAAGTACTGGCTCTGCTTACCATTGTCCAGTCTAGTACATAACTGTATTAATGCTGTGAAATATTATTACTTTGAATGCCTTAAATATGCAAGAGCGCATTTGGGTAAGTTTATGCTAATAAAAGATATATGCACTTTTCTTGCCTACCCATACTATTTAATAACCACCAAAAATTAAGCAATATGTAAGCACTGCTTCCAGTTGAAATCAGTCTGTCTGTCTGTCTATCTATCTATCTATCTATCTATCTATCTATCTATCTATCTATCTAACTATCTTTCTATCTTTCTATCTTTCTATCTTTCTATCTATCTATCCGTCTGTCTATCTTTAAAACTGAAAGACATCCATTAAACATACACAATGACAGCATATTTAGTGTGTAATTGATGCTAAAACACAATTCTCACTCTCCTAATATAGCTGATTTTTGACAATGAACTGCATTTTTCATGTGAAGCATTTGATGTCATAAAGATGTAAACCTCACAAAGCAATTCTGTCACTGGTCAGTTTGCTTGACAGACATCTGACTTTAAGGTACTAGCCAATGGAAACATGGTGACATGTAAATATGAAAGCACATTAGGACAAAATATGCAATAAGATAGAGGCAAAGGGAGATGGCTGCTGGGAATGTATTTCATTTATCCCAGAAAATCTTTAAATCTAAGTATTAATACTACGTTGATGTACTTTTGAAATTGGAGAGCTACTTTTTACTAAAAGTACATCTCCCTTATATAATTAAGTATAATGCAGACCTGCTCAAAAACTTAGTATAATTAAAGAAGTCTTATGCCATAAATGATGATGATGAGAGCTGCTTATGTGAATGTCTATAGTGGTTTTCTCTACCAGTGTCACTGTATTAGACAACTGTTATCAAACTTAGCAATAATGATGCATTAATCTGCCAATCAAGTGTGAAAGCTGGCTATGTGTATAGGCATAGTAAACACATATCATCATCATCCTCATTATCATTTATTTATATAGTGTCACTAATAGCGCAGCGCTGTACAGAGAACCCATTCACATCAGTCCCTACCCTATTGGAGCTTACAGTCTAAATTCCCTAATATAGACACACACTCACACACAGACAGAGAGGGAGAGACTAGGGTCAATTTTGATAGCAGCCAATTAACCTAACAGTATGTTTTTTGGAGTGTGGGAGGAAACCCACGCAAACACAGGGAGAACATACAAACTTCACACAGATAAGGCCATTGTTGATATAAGTACTGGCTCTGCTTACCATTGTCCAGTCTAGTACATAACTGTATTAATGCTGTGAAATATTATTACTTTGAATGCCTTAAATATGCAAGAGCGCATTTGGGTAAGTTTATGCTAATAAAAGATATATGCACTTTTCTTGCCTACCCATACTATTTAATAACCACCAAAAATTAAGCAATATGTAAGCACTGCTTCCAGTTGAAATCAGTCTGTCTGTCTATCTATCTATCTATCTTTCTATCTATCTATCTTTCTATCTTTCTATCTATCTATCTTTCTATCTATCTATCTATCGGTCTGTCTATCTTTAAAACTGAAAGACATCCATTAAACATACACAATGACAGCATATTTAGTGTGTAATTGATGCTAAAACACAATTCTCACTCTCCTAATATAGCTGATTTTTGACAATGAACTGCATTTTTCATGTGAAGCATTTGATGTCATAAAGATGTAAACCTCACAAAGCAATTCTGTCACTGGTCAGTTTGCTTGACAGACATCTGACTAAGGTACTAGCCAATGGAAACATGGTGACATGTAAATATGAAAGCACATTAGGACAAAATATGCAATAAGATAGAGGCAAAGGGAGATGGCTGCTGGGAATGTATTTCATTTATCCCAGAAAATCTTTAAATCTAAGTATTAATACTACGTTGATGTACTTTTGAAATTGGAGAGCTACTTTTTACTAAAAGTACATCTCCCTTATATAATTAAGTATAATGCAGACCTGCTCAAAAACTTAGTATAATTAAAGAAGTCTTATGCCATAAATGATGATGATGAGAGCTGCTTATGTGAATGTCTATAGTGGTTTTCTCTACCAGTGTCACTGTATTAGACAACTGTTATCAAACTTAGCAATAATGATGCATTAATCTGCCAATCAAGTGTGAAAGCTGGCTATGTGTATAGGCATAGTAAACACATATCATCATCATCCTCATTATCATTTATTTATATAGTGTCACTAATAGCGCAGCGCTGTACAGAGAACCCATTCACATCAGTCCCTACCCTATTGGAGCTTACAGTCTAAATTCCCTAATATAGACACACACTCACACACAGACAGAGAGGGAGAGACTAGGGTCAATTTTGATAGCAGCCAATTAACCTAACAGTATGTTTTTTGGAGTGTGGGAGGAAACCCACGCAAACACAGGGAGAACATACAAACTTCACACAGATAAGGCCATTGTTGATATAAGTACTGGCTCTGCTTACCATTGTCCAGTCTAGTACATAACTGTATTAATGCTGTGAAATATTATTACTTTGAATGCCTTAAATATGCAAGAGCGCATTTGGGTAAGTTTATGCTAATAAAAGATATATGCACTTTTCTTGCCTACCCATACTATTTAATAACCACCAAAAATTAAGCAATATGTAAGCACTGCTTCCAGTTGAAATCAGTCTGTCTGTCTGTCTGTCTATCTATCTATCTTTCTATCTATCTATCTTTCTATCTTTCTATCTATCTATCTATCTATCTATCTATCTATCGGTCTGTCTATCTTTAAAACTGAAAGACATCCATTAAACATACACAATGACAGCATATTTAGTGTGTAATTGATGCTAAAACACAATTCTCACTCTCCTAATATAGCTGATTTTTGACAATGAACTGCATTTTTCATGTGAAGCATTTGATGTCATAAAGATGTAAACCTCACAAAGCAATTCTGTCACTGGTCAGTTTGCTTGACAGACATCTGACTTTAAGGTACTAGCCAATGGAAACATGGTGACATGTAAATATGAAAGCACATTAGGACAAAATATGCAATAAGATAGAGGCAAAGGGAGATGGCTGCTGGGAATGTATTTCATTTATCCCAGAAAATCTTTAAATCTAAGTATTAATACTACGTTGATGTACTTTTGAAATTGGAGAGCTACTTTTTACTAAAAGTACATCTCCCTTATATAATTAAGTATAATGCAGACCTGCTCAAAAACTTAGTATAATTAAAGAAGTCTTATGCCATAAATGATGATGATGAGAGCTGCTTATGTGAATGTCTATAGTGGTTTTCTCTACCAGTGTCACTGTATTAGACAACTGTTATCAAACTTAGCAATAATGATGCATTAATCTGCCAATCAAGTGTGAAAGCTGGCTATGTGTATAGGCATAGTAAACACATATCATCATCATCCTCATTATCATTTATTTATATAGTGTCACTAATAGCGCAGCGCTGTACAGAGAACCCATTCACATCAGTCCCTACCCTATTGGAGCTTACAGTCTAAATTCCCTAATATAGACACACACTCACACACAGACAGAGAGGGAGAGACTAGGGTCAATTTTGAGAGCAGCCAATTAACCTAACAGTATGTTTTTTGGAGTGTGGGAGGAAACCACAGCACCCGGAGGAAACCCACGCAAACACAGGGAGAACATACAAACTTCACACAGATAAGGCCATTGTTGATATAAGTACTGGCTCTGCTTACCATTGTCCAGTCTAGTACATAACTGTATTAATGCTGTGAAATATTATTACTTTGAATGCCTTAAATATGCAAGAGCGCATTTGGGTAAGTTTATGCTAATAAAAGATATATGCACTTTTCTTGCCTACCCATACTATTTAATAACCACCAAAAATTAAGCAATATGTAAGCACTGCTTCCAGTTGAAATCAGTCTGTCTGTCTATCTATCTATCTATCTATCTATCTATCTATCTATCTATCTAACTATCTATCTTTCTATCTTTCTATCTTTCTATCTTTCTATCTATCTATCCGTCTGTCTATCTTTAAAACTGAAAGACATCCATTAAACATACACAATGACAGCATATTTAGTGTGTAATTGATGCTAAAACACAATTCTCACTCTCCTAATATAGCTGATTTTTGACAATGAACTGCATTTTTCATGTGAAGCATTTGATGTCATAAAGATGTAAACCTCACAAAGCAATTCTGTCACTGGTCAGTTTGCTTGACAGACATCTGACTTTAAGGTACTAGCCAATGGAAACATGGTGACATGTAAATATGAAAGCACATTAGGACAAAATATGCAATAAGATAGAGGCAAAGGGAGATGGCTGCTGGGAATGTATTTCATTTATCCCAGAAAATCTTTAAATCTAAGTATTAATACTACGTTGATGTACTTTTGAAATTGGAGAGCTACTTTTTACTAAAAGTACATCTCCCTTATATAATTAAGTATAATGCAGACCTGCTCAAAAACTTAGTATAATTAAAGAAGTCTTATGCCATAAATGATGATGATGAGAGCTGCTTATGTGAATGTCTATAGTGGTTTTCTCTACCAGTGTCACTGTATTAGACAACTGTTATCAAACTTAGCAATAATGATGCATTAATCTGCCAATCAAGTGTGAAAGCTGGCTATGTGTATAGGCATAGTAAACACATATCATCATCATCCTCATTATCATTTATTTATATAGTGTCACTAATAGCGCAGCGCTGTACAGAGAACCCATTCACATCAGTCCCTACCCTATTGGAGCTTACAGTCTAAATTCCCTAATATAGACACACACTCACACACAGACAGAGAGGGAGAGACTAGGGTCAATTTTGATAGCAGCCAATTAACCTAACAGTATGTTTTTTGGAGTGTGGGAGGAAACCCACGCAAACACAGGGAGAACATACAAACTTCACACAGATAAGGCCATTGTTGATATAAGTACTGGCTCTGCTTACCATTGTCCAGTCTAGTACATAACTGTATTAATGCTGTGAAATATTATTACTTTGAATGCCTTAAATATGCAAGAGCGCATTTGGGTAAGTTTATGCTAATAAAAGATATATGCACTTTTCTTGCCTACCCATACTATTTAATAACCACCAAAAATTAAGCAATATGTAAGCACTGCTTCCAGTTGAAATCAGTCTGTCTGTCTATCTATCTATCTATCTTTCTATCTATCTATCTTTCTATCTTTCTATCTATCTATCTTTCTATCTATCTATCTATCGGTCTGTCTATCTTTAAAACTGAAAGACATCCATTAAACATACACAATGACAGCATATTTAGTGTGTAATTGATGCTAAAACACAATTCTCACTCTCCTAATATAGCTGATTTTTGACAATGAACTGCATTTTTCATGTGAAGCATTTGATGTCATAAAGATGTAAACCTCACAAAGCAATTCTGTCACTGGTCAGTTTGCTTGACAGACATCTGACTAAGGTACTAGCCAATGGAAACATGGTGACATGTAAATATGAAAGCACATTAGGACAAAATATGCAATAAGATAGAGGCAAAGGGAGATGGCTGCTGGGAATGTATTTCATTTATCCCAGAAAATCTTTAAATCTAAGTATTAATACTACGTTGATGTACTTTTGAAATTGGAGAGCTACTTTTTACTAAAAGTACATCTCCCTTATATAATTAAGTATAATGCAGACCTGCTCAAAAACTTAGTATAATTAAAGAAGTCTTATGCCATAAATGATGATGATGAGAGCTGCTTATGTGAATGTCTATAGTGGTTTTCTCTACCAGTGTCACTGTATTAGACAACTGTTATCAAACTTAGCAATAATGATGCATTAATCTGCCAATCAAGTGTGAAAGCTGGCTATGTGTATAGGCATAGTAAACACATATCATCATCATCCTCATTATCATTTATTTATATAGTGTCACTAATAGCGCAGCGCTGTACAGAGAACCCATTCACATCAGTCCCTACCCTATTGGAGCTTACAGTCTAAATTCCCTAATATAGACACACACTCACACACAGACAGAGAGGGAGAGACTAGGGTCAATTTTGAGAGCAGCCAATTAACCTAACAGTATGTTTTTTGGAGTGTGGGAGGAAACCACAGCACCCGGAGGAAACCCACGCAAACACAGGGAGAACATACAAACTTCACACAGATAAGGCCATTGTTGATATAAGTACTGGCTCTGCTTACCATTGTCCAGTCTAGTACATAACTGTATTAATGCTGTGAAATATTATTACTTTGAATGCCTTAAATATGCAAGAGCGCATTTGGGTAAGTTTATGCTAATAAAAGATATATGCACTTTTCTTGCCTACCCATACTATTTAATAACCACCAAAAATTAAGCAATATGTAAGCACTGCTTCCAGTTGAAATCAGTCTGTCTGTCTGTCTATCTATCTATCTATCTATCTATCTATCTAACTATCTATCTTTCTATCTTTCTATCTTTCTATCTTTCTATCTTTCTATCTTTCTATCTATCTATCCGTCTGTCTATCTTTAAAACTGAAAGACATCCATTAAACATACACAATGACAGCATATTTAGTGTGTAATTGATGCTAAAACACAATTCTCACTCTCCTAATATAGCTGATTTTTGACAATGAACTGCATTTTTCATGTGAAGCATTTGATGTCATAAAGATGTAAACCTCACAAAGCAATTCTGTCACTGGTCAGTTTGCTTGACAGACATCTGACTTTAAGGTACTAGCCAATGGAAACATGGTGACATGTAAATATGAAAGCACATTAGGACAAAATATGCAATAAGATAGAGGCAAAGGGAGATGGCTGCTGGGAATGTATTTCATTTATCCCAGAAAATCTTTAAATCTAAGTATTAATACTACGTTGATGTACTTTTGAAATTGGAGAGCTACTTTTTACTAAAAGTACATCTCCCTTATATAATTAAGTATAATGCAGACCTGCTCAAAAACTTAGTATAATTAAAGAAGTCTTATGCCATAAATGATGATGATGAGAGCTGCTTATGTGAATGTCTATAGTGGTTTTCTCTACCAGTGTCACTGTATTAGACAACTGTTATCAAACTTAGCAATAATGATGCATTAATCTGCCAATCAAGTGTGAAAGCTGGCTATGTGTATAGGCATAGTAAACACATATCATCATCATCCTCATTATCATTTATTTATATAGTGTCACTAATAGCGCAGCGCTGTACAGAGAACCCATTCACATCAGTCCCTACCCTATTGGAGCTTACAGTCTAAATTCCCTAATATAGACACACACTCACACACAGACAGAGAGGGAGAGACTAGGGTCAATTTTGATAGCAGCCAATTAACCTAACAGTATGTTTTTTGGAGTGTGGGAGGAAACCCACGCAAACACAGGGAGAACATACAAACTTCACACAGATAAGGCCATTGTTGATATAAGTACTGGCTCTGCTTACCATTGTCCAGTCTAGTACATAACTGTATTAATGCTGTGAAATATTATTACTTTGAATGCCTTAAATATGCAAGAGCGCATTTGGGTAAGTTTATGCTAATAAAAGATATATGCACTTTTCTTGCCTACCCATACTATTTAATAACCACCAAAAATTAAGCAATATGTAAGCACTGCTTCCAGTTGAAATCAGTCTGTCTGTCTGTCTATCTATCTATCTTTCTATCTATCTATCTTTCTATCTTTCTATCTTTCTATCTTTCTATCCGTCTGTCTATCTTTAAAACTGAAAGACATCCATTAAACATACACAATGACAGCATATTTAGTGTGTAATTGATGCTAAAGCACAATTCTCACTCTCCTAATATAGCTGATTTTTGACAATGAACTGCATTTTTCATGTGAAGCATTTGATGTCATAAAGATGTAAACCTCACAAAGCAATTCTGTCACTGGTCAGTTTGCTTGACAGACATCTGACTTTAAGGTACTAGCCAATGGAAACATGGTGACATGTAAATATGAAAGCACATTAGGACAAAATATGCAATAAGATAGAGGCAAAGGGAGATGGCTGCTGGGAATGTATTTCATTTATCCCAGAAAATCTTTAAATCTAAGTATTAATACTACGTTGATGTACTTTTGAAATTGGAGAGCTACTTTTTACTAAAAGTACATCTCCCTTATATAATTAAGTATAATGCAGACCTGCTCAAAAACTTAGTATAATTAAAGAAGTCTTATGCAATAAATGATGATGATGAGAGCTGCTTATGTGAATGTCTATAGTGGTTTTCTCTACCAGTGTCATTGTATTAGACAACTGTTATCAAACTTAGCAATAATGATGCATTAATCTGCCAATCAAGTGTGAAAGCTGGCTATGTGTATAGGCATAGTAAACACATATCATCATCATCCTCATTATCATTTATTTATATAGTGTCACTAATAGCGCAGCGCTGTACAGAGAACCCATTCACATCAGTCCCTACCCTATTGGAGCTTACAGTCTAAATTCCCTAATATAGACACACACTCACACACAGACAGAGAGGGAGAGACTAGGGTCAATTTTGATAGCAGCCAATTAACCTAACAGTATGTTTTTTGGAGTGTGGGAGGAAACCACAGCACCCGGAGGAAACCCACGCAAACACAGGGAGAACATACAAACTTCACACAGATAAGGCCATTGTTGATATAAGTACTGGCTCTGCTTACCATTGTCCAGTCTAGTACATAACTGTATTAATGCTGTGAAATATTATTACTTTGAATGCCTTAAATATGCAAGAGCGCATTTGGGTAAGTTTATGCTAATAAAAGATATATGCACTTTTCTTGCCTACCCATACTATTTAATAACCACCAAAAATTAAGCAATATGTAAGCACTGCTTCCAGTTGAAATCAGTCTGTCTGTCTATCTATCTATCTATCTATCTATCTATCTATCTATCTTTCTATCTTTAAAACTGAAAGACATCCATTAAACATACACAATGACAGCATATTTAGTGTGTAATTGATGCTAAAACACAATTCTCACTCTCCTAATATAGCTGATTTTTGACAATGAACTGCATTTTTCATGTGAAGCATTTGATGTCATAAAGATGTAAACCTCACAAAGCAATTCTGTCACTGGTCAGTTTGCTTGACAGACATCTGACTTTAAGGTACTAGCCAATGGAAACATGGTGACATGTAAATATGAAAGCACATTAGGACAAAATATGCAATAAGATAGAGGCAAAGGGAGATGGCTGCTGGGAATGTATTTCATTTATCCCAGAAAATCTTTAAATCTAAGTATTAATACTACGTTGATGTACTTTTGAAATTGGAGAGCTACTTTTTACTAAAAGTACATCTCCCTTATATAATTAAGTATAATGCAGACCTGCTCAAAAACTTAGTATAATTAAAGAAGTCTTATGCAATAAATGATGATGATGAGAGCTGCTTATGTGAATGTCTATAGTGGTTTTCTCTACCAGTGTCATTGTATTAGACAACTGTTATCAAACTTAGCAATAATGATGCATTAATCTGCCAATCAAGTGTGAAAGCTGGCTATGTGTATAGGCATAGTAAACACATATCATCATCATCCTCATTATCATTTATTTATATAGTGTCACTAATAGCGCAGCGCTGTACAGAGAACCCATTCACATCAGTCCCTACCCTATTGGAGCTTACAGTCTAAATTCCCTAATATAGACACACACTCACACATAGACAGAGAGGGAGAGACTAGGGTCAATTTTGATAGGAGCCAATTAACCTAACAGTATGTTTTTTGGAGTGTGGGAGGAAACCACAGCACCCGGAGGAAACCCACGCAAACACAGGGAGAACATACAAACTTCACACAGATAAGGCCATTGTTGATATAAGTACTGGCTCTGCTTACCATTGTCCAGTCTAGTACATAACTGTATTAATGCTGTGAAATATTATTACTTTGAATGCCTTAAATATGCAAGAGCGCATTTGGGTAAGTTTATGCTAATAAAAGATATATGCACTTTTCTTGCCTACCCATACTATTTAATAACCACCAAAAATTAAGCAATATGTAAGCACTGCTTCCAGTTGAAATCAGTCTGTCTGTCTGTCTATCTATCTATCTATCCGTCTGTCTATCTTTAAAACTGAAAGACATCCATTAAACATACACAATGACAGCATATTTAGTGTGTAATTGATGCTAAAGCACAATTCTCACTCTCCTAATATAGCTGATTTTTGACAATGAACTGCATTTTTCATGTGAAGCATTTGATGTCATAAAGATATAAACCTCACAAAGCAATTCTGTCACTGGTCAGTTTGCTTGACAGACATCTGACTTTAAGGTACTAGCCAATGGAAACATGGTGACATGTAAATATGAAAGCACATTAGGACAAAATATGCAATAAGATAGAGGCAAAGGGAGATGGCTGCTGGGAATGTATTTCATTTATCCCAGAAAATCTTTAAATCTAAGTATTAATACTACGTTGATGTACTTTTGAAATTGGAGAGCTACTTTTTACTAAAAGTACATCTCCCTTATATAATTAAGTATAATGCAGACCTGCTCAAAAACTTAGTATAATTAAAGAAGTCTTATGCCATAAATGATGATGATGAGAGCTGCTTATGTGAATGTCTATAGTGGTTTTCTCTACCAGTGTCACTGTATTAGACAACTGTTATCAAACTTAGCAATAATGATGCATTAATCTGCCAATCAAGTGTGAAAGCTGGCTATGTGTATAGGCATAGTAAACACATATCATCATCATCCTCATTATCATTTATTTATATAGTGTCACTAATAGCGCAGCGCTGTACAGAGAACCCATTCACATCAGTCCCTACCCTATTGGAGCTTACAGTCTAAATTCCCTAATATAGACACACACTCACACACAGACAGAGAGGGAGAGACTAGGGTCAATTTTGATAGCAGCCAATTAACCTAACAGTATGTTTTTTGGAGTGTGGGAGGAAACCCACGCAAACACAGGGAGAACATACAAACTTCACACAGATAAGGCCATTGTTGATATAAGTACTGGCTCTGCTTACCATTGTCCAGTCTAGTACATAACTGTATTAATGCTGTGAAATATTATTACTTTGAATGCCTTAAATATGCAAGAGCGCATTTGGGTAAGTTTATGCTAATAAAAGATATATGCACTTTTCTTGCCTACCCATACTATTTAATAACCACCAAAAATTAAGCAATATGTAAGCACTGCTTCCAGTTGAAATCAGTCTGTCTGTCTATCTATCTATCTATCTATCTTTCTATCTATCTTTCTATCTATCTATCTATCTATCTTTCTATCTATCTATCGGTCTGTCTATCTTTAAAACTGAAAGACATCCATTAAACATACACAATGACAGCATATTTAGTGTGTAATTGATGCTAAAACACAATTCTCACTCTCCTAATATAGCTGATTTTTGACAATGAACTGCATTTTTCATGTGAAGCATTTGATGTCATAAAGATGTAAACCTCACAAAGCAATTCTGTCACTGGTCAGTTTGCTTGACAGACATCTGACTTTAAGGTACTAGCCAATGGAAACATGGTGACATGTAAATATGAAAGCACATTAGGACAAAATATGCAATAAGATAGAGGCAAAGGGAGATGGCTGCTGGGAATGTATTTCATTTATCCCAGAAAATCTTTAAATCTAAGTATTAATACTATGTTGATGTACTTTTGAAATTGGAGAGCTACTTTTTACTAAAAGTACATCTCCCTTATATAATTAAGTATAATGCAGACCTGCTCAAAAACTTAGTATAATTAAAGAAGTCTTATGCAATAAATGATGATGATGAGAGCTGCTTATGTGAATGTCTATAGTGGTTTTCTCTACCAGTGTCATTGTATTAGACAACTGTTATCAAACTTAGCAATAATGATGCATTAATCTGCCAATCAAGTGTGAAAGCTGGCTATGTGTATAGGCATAGTAAACACATATCATCATCATCCTCATTATCATTTATTTATATAGTGTCACTAATAGCGCAGCGCTGTACAGAGAACCCATTCACATCAGTCCCTACCCTATTGGAGCTTACAGTCTAAATTCCCTAATATAGACACACACTCACACATAGACAGAGAGGGAGAGACTAGGGTCAATTTTGATAGCAGCCAATTAACCTAACAGTATGTTTTTTGGAGTGTGGGAGGAAACCACAGCACCCGGAGGAAACCCACGCAAACACAGGGAGAACATACAAACTTCACACAGATAAGGCCATTGTTGATATAAGTACTGGCTCTGCTTACCATTGTCCAGTCTAGTACATAACTGTATTAATGCTGTGAAATATTATTACTTTGAATGCCTTAAATATGCAAGAGCGCATTTGGGTAAGTTTATGCTAATAAAAGATATATGCACTTTTCTTGCCTACCCATACTATTTAATAACCACCAAAAATTAAGCAATATGTAAGCACTGCTTCCAGTTGAAATCAGTCTGTCTGTCTGTCTATCTGTCTATCTCTCTATCTATCTATCTATCTATCTATCTTTCTATCTATCTTTCTATCTTTCTATCTATCTATCCGTCTGTCTATCTTTAAAACTGAAAGACATCCATTAAACATACACAATGACAGCATATTTAGTGTGTAATTGATGCTAAAACACAATTCTCACTCTCCTAATATAGCTGATTTTTGACAATGAACTGCATTTTTCATGTGAAGCATTTGATGTCATAAAGATGTAAACCTCACAAAGCAATTCTGTCACTGGTCAGTTTGCTTGACAGACATCTGACTTTAAGGTACTAGCCAATGGAAACATGGTGACATGTAAATATGAAAGCACATTAGGACAAAATATGCAATAAGATAGAGGCAAAGGGAGATGGCTGCTGGGAATGTATTTCATTTATCCCAGAAAATCTTTAAATCTAAGTATTAATACTACGTTGATGTACTTTTGAAATTGGAGAGCTACTTTTTACTAAAAGTACATCTCCCTTATATAATTAAGTATAATGCAGACCTGCTCAAAAACTTAGTATAATTAAAGAAGTCTTATGCAATAAATGATGATGATGAGAGCTGCTTATGTGAATGTCTATAGTGGTTTTCTCTACCAGTGTCATTGTATTAGACAACTGTTATCAAACTTAGCAATAATGATGCATTAATCTGCCAATCAAGTGTGAAAGCTGGCTATGTGTATAGGCATAGTAAACACATATCATCATCATCCTCATTATCATTTATTTATATAGTGTCACTAATAGCGCAGCGCTGTACAGAGAACCCATTCACATCAGTCCCTACCCTATTGGAGCTTACAGTCTAAATTCCCTAATATAGACACACACTCACACACAGAGAGGGAGAGACTAGGGTCAATTTTGATAGCAGCCAATTAACCTAACAGTATGTTTTTTGGAGTGTGGGAGGAAACCACAGCACCCGGAGGAAACCCACGCAAACACAGGGAGAACATACAAACTTCACACAGATAAGGCCATTGTTGATATAAGTACTGGCTCTGCTTACCATTGTCCAGTCTAGTACATAACTGTATTAATGCTGTGAAATATTATTACTTTGAATGCCTTAAATATGCAAGAGCGCATTTGGGTAAGTTTATGCTAATAAAAGATATATGCACTTTTCTTGCCTACCCATACTATTTAATAACCACCAAAAATTAAGCAATATGTAAGCACTGCTTCCAGTTGAAATCAGTCTGTCTGTCTGTCTGTCTATCTATCTATCTTTCTATCTATCTATCTTTCTATCTTTCTATCCGTCTGTCTATCTTTAAAACTGAAAGACATCCATTAAACATACACAATGACAGCATATTTAGTGTGTAATTGATGCTAAAACACAATTCTCACTCTCCTAATATAGCTGATTTTTGACAATGAACTGCATTTTTCATGTGAAGCATTTGATGTCATAAAGATGTAAACCTCACAAAGCAATTCTGTCACTGGTCAGTTTGCTTGACAGACATCTGACTTTAAGGTACTAGCCAATGGAAACATGGTGACATGTAAATATGAAAGCACATTAGGACAAAATATGCAATAAGATAGAGGCAAAGGGAGATGGCTGCTGGGAATGTATTTCATTTATCCCAGAAAATCTTTAAATCTAAGTATTAATACTACGTTGATGTACTTTTGAAATTGGAGAGCTACTTTTTACTAAAAGTACATCTCCCTTATATAATTAAGTATAATGCAGACCTGCTCAAAAACTTAGTATAATTAAAGAAGTCTTATGCCATAAATGATGATGATGAGAGCTGCTTATGTGAATGTCTATAGTGGTTTTCTCTACCAGTGTCACTGTATTAGACAACTGTTATCAAACTTAGCAATAATGATGCATTAATCTGCCAATCAAGTGTGAAAGCTGGCTATGTGTATA
>NW_027446763.1:60000-75000 GCF_038048845.1 Mixophyes fleayi | reverse complement strand
GCAATAAATGATGATGATGAGAGCTGCTTATGTGAATGTCTATAGTGGTTTTCTCTACCAGTGTCATTGTATTAGACAACTGTTATCAAACTTAGCAATAATGATGCATTAATCTGCCAATCAAGTGGGAAAGCTGGCTATGTGTATAGGCATAGTAAACACATATCATCATCATCCTCATTATCATTTATTTATATAGTGTCACTAATAGCGCAGCGCTGTACAGAGAACCCATTCACATCAGTCCCTACCCTATTGGAGCTTACAGTCTAAATTCCCTAATATAGACACACACTCACACACAGACAGAGAGGGAGAGACTAGGGTCAATTTTGATAGCAGCCAATTAACCTAACAGTATGTTTTTTGGAGTGTGGGAGGAAACCACAGCACCCGGAGGAAACCCACGCAAACACAGGGAGAACATACAAACTTCACACAGATAAGGCCATTGTTGATATAAGTACTGGCTCTGCTTACCATTGTCCAGTCTAGTACATAACTGTATTAATGCTGTGAAATATTATTACTTTGAATGCCTTAAATATGCAAGAGCGCATTTGGGTAAGTTTATGCTAATAAAAGATATATGCACTTTTCTTGCCTACCCATACTATTTAATAACCACCAAAAATTAAGCAATATGTAAGCACTGCTTCCAGTTGAAATCAGTCTGTCTGTCTGTCTATCTATCTATCTTTCTATCTATCTATCTTTCTATCTTTCTATCTATCTATCCGTCTGTCTATCTTTAAAACTGAAAGACATCCATTAAACATACACAATGACAGCATATTTAGTGTGTAATTGATGCTAAAACACAATTCTCACTCTCCTAATATAGCTGATTTTTGACAATGAACTGCATTTTTCATGTGAAGCATTTGATGTCATAAAGATGTAAACCTCACAAAGCAATTCTGTCACTGGTCAGTTTGCTTGACAGACATCTGACTTTAAGGTACTAGCCAATGGAAACATGGTGACATGTAAATATGAAAGCACATTAGGACAAAATATGCAATAAGATAGAGGCAAAGGGAGATGGCTGCTGGGAATGTATTTCATTTATCCCAGAAAATCTTTAAATCTAAGTATTAATACTACGTTGGTGTACTTTTGAAATTGGAGAGCTACTTTTTACTAAAAGTACATCTCCCTTATATAATTAAGTATAATGCAGACCTGCTCAAAAACTTAGTATAATTAAAGAAGTCTTATGCCATAAATGATGATGATGAGAGCTGCTTATGTGAATGTCTATAGTGGTTTTCTCTACCAGTGTCACTGTATTAGACAACTGTTATCAAACTTAGCAATAATGATGCATTAATCTGCCAATCAAGTGTGAAAGCTGGCTATGTGTATAGGCATAGTAAACACATATCATCATCATCCTCATTATCATTTATTTATATAGTGTCACTAATAGCGCAGCGCTGTACAGAGAACCCATTCACATCAGTCCCTACCCTATTGGAGCTTACAGTCTAAATTCCCTAATATAGACACACACTCACACACAGACAGAGAGGGAGAGACTAGGGTCAATTTTGATAGCAGCCAATTAACCTAACAGTATGTTTTTTGGAGTGTGGGAGGAAACCACAGCACCCGGAGGAAACCCACGCAAACACAGGGAGAACATACAAACTTCACACAGATAAGGCCATTGTTGATATAAGTACTGGCTCTGCTTACCATTGTCCAGTCTAGTACATAACTGTATTAATGCTGTGAAATATTATTACTTTGAATGCCTTAAATATGCAAGAGCGCATTTGGGTAAGTTTATGCTAATAAAAGATATATGCACTTTTCTTGCCTACCCATACTATTTAATAACCACCAAAAATTAAGCAATATGTAAGCACTGCTTCCAGTTGAAATCAGTCTGTCTGTCTGTCTATCTATCTATCTTTCTATCTATCTATCTTTCTATCTTTCTATCTATCTATCCGTCTGTCTATCTTTAAAACTGAAAGACATCCATTAAACATACACAATGACAGCATATTTAGTGTGTAATTGATGCTAAAGCACAATTCTCACTCTCCTAATATAGCTGATTTTTGACAATGAACTGCATTTTTCATGTGAAGCATTTGATGTCATAAAGATGTAAACCTCACAAAGCAATTCTGTCACTGGTCAGTTTGCTTGACAGACATCTGACTTTAAGGTACTAGCCAATGGAAACATGGTGACATGTAAATATGAAAGCACATTAGGACAAAATATGCAATAAGATAGAGGCAAAGGGAGATGGCTGCTGGGAATGTATTTCATTTATCCCAGAAAATCTTTAAATCTAAGTATTAATACTACGTTGATGTACTTTTGAAATTGGAGAGCTACTTTTTACTAAAAGTACATCTCCCTTATATAATTAAGTATAATGCAGACCTGCTCAAAAACTTAGTATAATTAAAGAAGTCTTATGCAATAAATGATGATGATGAGAGCTGCTTATGTGAATGTCTATAGTGGTTTTCTCTACCAGTGTCATTGTATTAGACAACTGTTAACAAACTTAGCAATAATGATGCATTAATCTGCCAATCAAGTGTGAAAGCTGGCTATGTGTATAGGCATAGTAAACACATATCATCATCATCCTCATTATCATTTATTTATATAGTGTCACTAATAGCGCAGCGCTGTACAGAGAACCCATTCACATCAGTCCCTACCCTATTGGAGCTTACAGTCTAAATTCCCTAATATAGACACACACTCACACACAGACAGAGAGGGAGAGACTAGGGTCAATTTTGATAGCAGCCAATTAACCTAACAGTATGTTTTTTGGAGTGTGGGAGGAAACCCACGCAAACACAGGGAGAACATACAAACTTCACACAGATAAGGCCATTGTTGATATAAGTACTGGCTCTGCTTACCATTGTCCAGTCTAGTACATAACTGTATTAATGCTGTGAAATATTATTACTTTGAATGCCTTAAATATGCAAGAGCGCATTTGGGTAAGTTTATGCTAATAAAAGATATATGCACTTTTCTTGCCTACCCATACTATTTAATAACCACCAAAATATAAGCAATATGTAAGCACTGCTTCCAGTTGAAATCAGTCTGTCTGTCTGTCTATCTATCTATCTATCTATCTTTCTATCTATCTATCTTTCTATCTTTCTATCGGTCTGTCTATCTTTAAAACTGAAAGACATCCATTAAACATACACAATGACAGCATATTTAGTGTGTAATTGATGCTAAAACACAATTCTCACTCTCCTAATATAGCTGATTTTTGACAATGAACTGCATTTTTCATGTGAAGCATTTGATGTCATAAAGATGTAAACCTCACAAAGCAATTCTGTCACTGGTCAGTTTGCTTGACAGACATCTGACTTTAAGGTACTAGCCAATGGAAACATGGTGACATGTAAATATGAAAGCACATTAGGACAAAATATGCAATAAGATAGAGGCAAAGGGAGATGGCTGCTGGGAATGTATTTCATTTATCCCAGAAAATCTTTAAATCTAAGTATTAATACTACGTTGATGTACTTTTGAAATTGGAGAGCTACTTTTTACTAAAAGTACATCTCCCTTATATAATTAAGTATAATGCAGACCTGCTCAAAAACTTAGTATAATTAAAGAAGTCTTATGCAATAAATGATGATGATGAGAGCTGCTTATGTGAATGTCTATAGTGGTTTTCTCTACCAGTGTCACTGTATTAGACAACTGTTATCAAACTTAGCAATAATGATGCATTAATCTGCCAATCAAGTGTGAAAGCTGGCTATGTGTATAGGCATAGTAAACACATATCATCATCATCCTCATTATCATTTATTTATATAGTGTCACTAATAGCGCAGCGCTGTACAGAGAACCCATTCACATCAGTCCCTACCCTATTGGAGCTTACAGTCTAAATTCCCTAATATAGACACACACTCACACATAGACAGAGAGGGAGAGACTAGGGTCAATTTTGATAGCAGCCAATTAACCTAACAGTATGTTTTTTGGAGTGTGGGAGGAAACCACAGCACCCGGAGGAAACCCACGCAAACACAGGGAGAACATACAAACTTCACACAGATAAGGCCATTGTTGATATAAGTACTGGCTCTGCTTACCATTGTCCAGTCTAGTACATAACTGTATTAATGCTGTGAAATATTATTACTTTGAATGCCTTAAATATGCAAGAGCGCATTTGGGTAAGTTTATGCTAATAAAAGATATATGCACTTTTCTTGCCTACCCATACTATTTAATAACCACCAAAAATTAAGCAATATGTAAGCACTGCTTCCAGTTGAAATCAGTCTGTCTGTCTGTCTATCTATCTATCTATCTTTCTATCTTTCTATCTTTCTATCTATCTATCTATCTATCCGTCTGTCTATCTTTAAAACTGAAAGACATCCATTAAACATACACAATGACAGCATATTTAGTGTGTAATTGATGCTAAAGCACAATTCTCACTCTCCTAATATAGCTGATTTTTGACAATGAACTGCATTTTTCATGTGAAGCATTTGATGTCATAAAGATGTAAACCTCACAAAGCAATTCTGTCACTGGTCAGTTTGCTTGACAGACATCTGACTTTAAGGTACTAGCCAATGGAAACATGGTGACATGTAAATATGAAAGCACATTAGGACAAAATATGCAATAAGATAGAGGCAAAGGGAGATGGCTGCTGGGAATGTATTTCATTTATCCCAGAAAATCTTTAAATCTAAGTATTAATACTACGTTGATGTACTTTTGAAATTGGAGAGCTACTTTTTACTAAAAGTACATCTCCCTTATATAATTAAGTATAATGCAGACCTGCTCAAAAACTTAGTATAATTAAAGAAGTCTTATGCAATAAATGATGATGATGAGAGCTGCTTATGTGAATGTCTATAGTGGTTTTCTCTACCAGTGTCATTGTATTAGACAACTGTTATCAAACTTAGCAATAATGATGCATTAATCTGCCAATCAAGTGTGAAAGCTGGCTATGTGTATAGGCATAGTAAACACATATCATCATCATCCTCATTATCATTTATTTATATAGTGTCACTAATAGCGCAGCGCTGTACAGAGAACCCATTCACATCAGTCCCTACCCTATTGGAGCTTACAGTCTAAATTCCCTAATATAGACACACACTCACACACAGACAGAGAGGGAGAGACTAGGGTCAATTTTGATAGCAGCCAATTAACCTAACAGTATGTTTTTTGGAGTGTGGGAGGAAACCACAGCACCCGGAGGAAACCCACGCAAACACAGGGAGAACATACAAACTTCACACAGATAAGGCCATTGTTGATATAAGTACTGGCTCTGCTTACCATTGTCCAGTCTAGTACATAACTGTATTAATGCTGTGAAATATTATTACTTTGAATGCCTTAAATATGCAAGAGCGCATTTGGGTAAGTTTATGCTAATAAAAGATATATGCACTTTTCTTGCCTACCCATACTATTTAATAACCACCAAAAATTAAGCAATATGTAAGCACTGCTTCCAGTTGAAATCAGTCTGTCTGTCTGTCTATCTATCTATCTTTCTATCTATCTATCTTTCTATCTATCCGTCTGTCTATCTTTAAAACTGAAAGACATCCATTAAACATACACAATGACAGCATATTTAGTGTGTAATTGATGCTAAAACACAATTCTCACTCTCCTAATATAGCTGATTTTTGACAATGAACTGCATTTTTCATGTGAAGCATTTGATGTCATAAAGATGTAAACCTCACAAAGCAATTCTGTCACTGGTCAGTTTGCTTGACAGACATCTGACTTTAAGGTACTAGCCAATGGAAACATGGTGACATGTAAATATGAAAGCACATTAGGACAAAATATGCAATAAGATAGAGGCAAAGGGAGATGGCTGCTGGGAATGTATTTCATTTATCCCAGAAAATCTTTAAATCTAAGTATTAATACTACGTTGATGTACTTTTGAAATTGGAGAGCTACTTTTTACTAAAAGTACATCTCCCTTATATAATTAAGTATAATGCAGACCTGCTCAAAAACTTAGTATAATTAAAGAAGGCTTATGCAATAAATGATGATGATGAGAGCTGCTTATGTGAATGTCTATAGTGGTTTTCTCTACCAGTGTCATTGTATTAGACAACTGTTATCAAACTTAGCAATAATGATGCATTAATCTGCCAATCAAGTGGGAAAGCTGGCTATGTGTATAGGCATAGTAAACACATATCATCATCATCCTCATTATCATTTATTTATATAGTGTCACTAATAGCGCAGCGCTGTACAGAGAACCCATTCACATCAGTCCCTACCCTATTGGAGCTTACAGTCTAAATTCCCTAATATAGACACACACTCACACACAGACAGAGAGGGAGAGACTAGGGTCAATTTTGATAGCAGCCAATTAACCTAACAGTATGTTTTTTGGAGTGTGGGAGGAAACCACAGCACCCGGAGGAAACCCACGCAAACACAGGGAGAACATACAAACTTCACACAGATAAGGCCATTGTTGATATAAGTACTGGCTCTGCTTACCATTGTCCAGTCTAGTACATAACTGTATTAATGCTGTGAAATATTATTACTTTGAATGCCTTAAATATGCAAGAGCGCATTTGGGTAAGTTTATGCTAATAAAAGATATATGCACTTTTCTTGCCTACCCATACTATTTAATAACCACCAAAAATTAAGCAATATGTAAGCACTGCTTCCAGTTGAAATCAGTCTGTCTGTCTGTCTGTCTATCTATCTATCTATCTTTCTATCTATCTATCTTTCTATCTTTCTATCTATCTATCCGTCTGTCTATCTTTAAAACTGAAAGACATCCATTAAACATACACAATGACAGCATATTTAGTGTGTAATTGATGCTAAAACACAATTCTCACTCTCCTAATATAGCTGATTTTTGACAATGAACTGCATTTTTCATGTGAAGCATTTGATGTCATAAAGATGTAAACCTCACAAAGCAATTCTGTCACTGGTCAGTTTGCTTGACAGACATCTGACTTTAAGGTACTAGCCAATGGAAACATGGTGACATGTAAATATGAAAGCACATTAGGACAAAATATGCAATAAGATAGAGGCAAAGGGAGATGGCTGCTGGGAATGTATTTCATTTATCCCAGAAAATCTTTAAATCTAAGTATTAATACTACGTTGGTGTACTTTTGAAATTGGAGAGCTACTTTTTACTAAAAGTACATCTCCCTTATATAATTAAGTATAATGCAGACCTGCTCAAAAACTTAGTATAATTAAAGAAGTCTTATGCCATAAATGATGATGATGAGAGCTGCTTATGTGAATGTCTATAGTGGTTTTCTCTACCAGTGTCACTGTATTAGACAACTGTTATCAAACTTAGCAATAATGATGCATTAATCTGCCAATCAAGTGTGAAAGCTGGCTATGTGTATAGGCATAGTAAACACATATCATCATCATCCTCATTATCATTTATTTATATAGTGTCACTAATAGCGCAGCGCTGTACAGAGAACCCATTCACATCAGTCCCTACCCTATTGGAGCTTACAGTCTAAATTCCCTAATATAGACACACACTCACACACAGACAGAGAGGGAGAGACTAGGGTCAATTTTGATAGCAGCCAATTAACCTAACAGTATGTTTTTTGGAGTGTGGGAGGAAACCACAGCACCCGGAGGAAACCCACGCAAACACAGGGAGAACATACAAACTTCACACAGATAAGGCCATTGTTGATATAAGTACTGGCTCTGCTTACCATTGTCCAGTCTAGTACATAACTGTATTAATGCTGTGAAATATTATTACTTTGAATGCCTTAAATATGCAAGAGCGCATTTGGGTAAGTTTATGCTAATAAAAGATATATGCACTTTTCTTGCCTACCCATACTATTTAATAACCACCAAAAATTAAGCAATATGTAAGCACTGCTTCCAGTTGAAATCAGTCTGTCTGTCTGTCTATCTATCTATCTTTCTATCTATCTATCTTTCTATCTTTCTATCTATCTATCCGTCTGTCTATCTTTAAAACTGAAAGACATCCATTAAACATACACAATGACAGCATATTTAGTGTGTAATTGATGCTAAAGCACAATTCTCACTCTCCTAATATAGCTGATTTTTGACAATGAACTGCATTTTTCATGTGAAGCATTTGATGTCATAAAGATGTAAACCTCACAAAGCAATTCTGTCACTGGTCAGTTTGCTTGACAGACATCTGACTTTAAGGTACTAGCCAATGGAAACATGGTGACATGTAAATATGAAAGCACATTAGGACAAAATATGCAATAAGATAGAGGCAAAGGGAGATGGCTGCTGGGAATGTATTTCATTTATCCCAGAAAATCTTTAAATCTAAGTATTAATACTACGTTGATGTACTTTTGAAATTGGAGAGCTACTTTTTACTAAAAGTACATCTCCCTTATATAATTAAGTATAATGCAGACCTGCTCAAAAACTTAGTATAATTAAAGAAGTCTTATGCAATAAATGATGATGATGAGAGCTGCTTATGTGAATGTCTATAGTGGTTTTCTCTACCAGTGTCATTGTATTAGACAACTGTTATCAAACTTAGCAATAATGATGCATTAATCTGCCAATCAAGTGTGAAAGCTGGCTATGTGTATAGGCATAGTAAACACATATCATCATCATCCTCATTATCATTTATTTATATAGTGTCACTAATAGCGCAGCGCTGTACAGAGAACCCATTCACATCAGTCCCTACCCTATTGGAGCTTACAGTCTAAATTCCCTAATATAGACACACACTCACACACAGACAGAGAGGGAGAGACTAGGGTCAATTTTGATAGCAGCCAATTAACCTAACAGTATGTTTTTTGGAGTGTGGGAGGAAACCCACGCAAACACAGGGAGAACATACAAACTTCACACAGATAAGGCCATTGTTGATATAAGTACTGGCTCTGCTTACCATTGTCCAGTCTAGTACATAACTGTATTAATGCTGTGAAATATTATTACTTTGAATGCCTTAAATATGCAAGAGCGCATTTGGGTAAGTTTATGCTAATAAAAGATATATGCACTTTTCTTGCCTACCCATACTATTTAATAACCACCAAAATATAAGCAATATGTAAGCACTGCTTCCAGTTGAAATCAGTCTGTCTGTCTGTCTATCTATCTATCTATCTATCTTTCTATCTATCTATCTTTCTATCTTTCTATCGGTCTGTCTATCTTTAAAACTGAAAGACATCCATTAAACATACACAATGACAGCATATTTAGTGTGTAATTGATGCTAAAACACAATTCTCACTCTCCTAATATAGCTGATTTTTGACAATGAACTGCATTTTTCATGTGAAGCATTTGATGTCATAAAGATGTAAACCTCACAAAGCAATTCTGTCACTGGTCAGTTTGCTTGACAGACATCTGACTTTAAGGTACTAGCCAATGGAAACATGGTGACATGTAAATATGAAAGCACATTAGGACAAAATATGCAATAAGATAGAGGCAAAGGGAGATGGCTGCTGGGAATGTATTTCATTTATCCCAGAAAATCTTTAAATCTAAGTATTAATACTACGTTGATGTACTTTTGAAATTGGAGAGCTACTTTTTACTAAAAGTACATCTCCCTTATATAATTAAGTATAATGCAGACCTGCTCAAAAACTTAGTATAATTAAAGAAGTCTTATGCAATAAATGATGATGATGAGAGCTGCTTATGTGAATGTCTATAGTGGTTTTCTCTACCAGTGTCACTGTATTAGACAACTGTTATCAAACTTAGCAATAATGATGCATTAATCTGCCAATCAAGTGTGAAAGCTGGCTATGTGTATAGGCATAGTAAACACATATCATCATCATCCTCATTATCATTTATTTATATAGTGTCACTAATAGCGCAGCGCTGTACAGAGAACCCATTCACATCAGTCCCTACCCTATTGGAGCTTACAGTCTAAATTCCCTAATATAGACACACACTCACACATAGACAGAGAGGGAGAGACTAGGGTCAATTTTGATAGCAGCCAATTAACCTAACAGTATGTTTTTTGGAGTGTGGGAGGAAACCACAGCACCCGGAGGAAACCCACGCAAACACAGGGAGAACATACAAACTTCACACAGATAAGGCCATTGTTGATATAAGTACTGGCTCTGCTTACCATTGTCCAGTCTAGTACATAACTGTATTAATGCTGTGAAATATTATTACTTTGAATGCCTTAAATATGCAAGAGCGCATTTGGGTAAGTTTATGCTAATAAAAGATATATGCACTTTTCTTGCCTACCCATACTATTTAATAACCACCAAAAATTAAGCAATATGTAAGCACTGCTTCCAGTTGAAATCAGTCTGTCTGTCTGTCTATCTATCTATCTATCTATCTATCTATCTATCTTTCTATCTTTCTATCTATCTATCCGTCTGTCTATCTTTAAAACTGAAAGACATCCATTAAACATACACAATGACAGCATATTTAGTGTGTAATTGATGCTAAAACACAATTCTCACTCTCCTAATATAGCTGATTTTTGACAATGAACTGCATTTTTCATGTGAAGCATTTGATGTCATAAAGATGTAAACCTCACAAAGCAATTCTGTCACTGGTCAGTTTGCTTGACAGACATCTGACTTTAAGGTACTAGCCAATGGAAACATGGTGACATGTAAATATGAAAGCACATTAGGACAAAATATGCAATAAGATAGAGGCAAAGGGAGATGGCTGCTGGGAATGTATTTCATTTATCCCAGAAAATCTTTAAATCTAAGTATTAATACTACGTTGATGTACTTTTGAAATTGGAGAGCTACTTTTTACTAAAAGTACATCTCCCTTATATAATTAAGTATAATGCAGACCTGCTCAAAAACTTAGTATAATTAAAGAAGTCTTATGCCATAAATGATGATGATGAGAGCTGCTTATGTGAATGTCTATAGTGGTTTTCTCTACCAGTGTCACTGTATTAGACAACTGTTATCAAACTTAGCAATAATGATGCATTAATCTGCCAATCAAGTGTGAAAGCTGGCTATGTGTATAGGCATAGTAAACACATATCATCATCATCCTCATTATCATTTATTTATATAGTGTCACTAATAGCGCAGCGCTGTACAGAGAACCCATTCACATCAGTCCCTACCCTATTGGAGCTTACAGTCTAAATTCCCTAATATAGACACACACTCACACACAGACAGAGAGGGAGAGACTAGGGTCAATTTTGATAGCAGCCAATTAACCTAACAGTATGTTTTTTGGAGTGTGGGAGGAAACCACAGCACCCGGAGGAAACCCACGCAAACACAGGGAGAACATACAAACTTCACACAGATAAGGCCATTGTTAATATAAGTACTGGCTCTGCTTACCATTGTCCAGTCTAGTACATAACTGTATTAATGCTGTGAAATATTATTACTTTGAATGCCTTAAATATGCAAGAGCGCATTTGGGTAAGTTTATGCTAATAAAAGATATATGCACTTTTCTTGCCTACCCATACTATTTAATAACCACCAAAAATTAAGCAATATGTAAGCACTGCTTCCAGTTGAAATCAGTCTGTCTGTCTGTCTGTCTATCTATCTATCTATCTTTCTATCTATCTATCTATCTTTCTATCTTTCTATCTATCTATCCGTCTGTCTATCTTTAAAACTGAAAGACATCCATTAAACATACACAATGACAGCATATTTAGTGTGTAATTGATGCTAAAACACAATTCTCACTCTCCTAATATAGCTGATTTTTGACAATGAACTGCATTTTTCATGTGAAGCATTTGATGTCATAAAGATGTAAACCTCACAAAGCAATTCTGTCACTGGTCAGTTTGCTTGACAGACATCTGACTTTAAGGTACTAGCCAATGGAAACATGGTGACATGTAAATATGAAAGCACATTAGGACAAAATATGCAATAAGATAGAGGCAAAGGGAGATGGCTGCTGGGAATGTATTTCATTTATCCCAGAAAATCTTTAAATCTAAGTATTAATACTACGTTGATGTACTTTTGAAATTGGAGAGCTACTTTTTACTAAAAGTACATCTCCCTTATATAATTAAGTATAATGCAGACCTGCTCAAAAACTTAGTATAATTAAAGAAGTCTTATGCCATAAATGATGATGATGAGAGCTGCTTATGTGAATGTCTATAGTGGTTTTCTCTACCAGTGTCACTGTATTAGACAACTGTTATCAAACTTAGCAATAATGATGCATTAATCTGCCAATCAAGTGTGAAAGCTGGCTATGTGTATAGGCATAGTAAACACATATCATCATCATCCTCATTATCATTTATTTATATAGTGTCACTAATAGCGCAGCGCTGTACAGAGAACCCATTCACATCAGTCCCTACCCTATTGGAGCTTACAGTCTAAATTCCCTAATATAGACACACACTCACACACAGACAGAGAGGGAGAGACTAGGGTCAATTTTGATAGCAGCCAATTAACCTAACAGTATGTTTTTTGGAGTGTGGGAGGAAACCACAGCACCCGGAGGAAACCCACGCAAACACAGGGAGAACATACAAACTTCACACAGATAAGGCCATTGTTGATATAAGTACTGGCTCTGCTTACCATTGTCCAGTCTAGTACATAACTGTATTAATGCTGTGAAATATTATTACTTTGAATGCCTTAAATATGCAAGAGCGCATTTGGGTAAGTTTATGCTAATAAAAGATATATGCACTTTTCTTGCCTACCCATACTATTTAATAACCACCAAAAATTAAGCAATATGTAAGCACTGCTTCCAGTTGAAATCAGTCTGTCTGTCTGTCTATCTATCTATCTTTCTATCTTTCTATCTATCTATCCGTCTGTCTATCTTTAAAACTGAAAGACATCCATTAAACATACACAATGACAGCATATTTAGTGTGTAATTGATGCTAAAGCACAATTCTCACTCTCCTAATATAGCTGATTTTTGACAATGAACTGCATTTTTCATGTGAAGCATTTGATGTCATAAAGATGTAAACCTCACAAAGCAATTCTGTCACTGGTCAGTTTGCTTGACAGACATCTGACTTTAAGGTACTAGCCAATGGAAACATGGTGACATGTAAATATGAAAGCACATTAGGACAAAATATGCAATAAGATAGAGGCAAAGGGAGATGGCTGCTGGGAATGTATTTCATTTATCCCAGAAAATCTTTAAATCTAAGTATTAATACTACGTTGATGTACTTTTGAAATTGGAGAGCTACTTTTTACTAAAAGTACATCTCCCTTATATAATTAAGTATAATGCAGACCTGCTCAAAAACTTAGTATAATTAAAGAAGTCTTATGCAATAAATGATGATGATGAGAGCTGCTTATGTGAATGTCTATAGTGGTTTTCTCTACCAGTGTCATTGTATTAGACAACTGTTATCAAACTTAGCAATAATGATGCATTAATCTGCCAATCAAGTGTGAAAGCTGGCTATGTGTATAGGCATAGTAAACACATATCATCATCATCCTCATTATCATTTATTTATATAGTGTCACTAATAGCGCAGCGCTGTACAGAGAACCCATTCACATCAGTCCCTACCCTATTGGAGCTTACAGTCTAAATTCCCTAATATAGACACACACTCACACACAGACAGAGAGGGAGAGACTAGGGTCAATTTTGATAGCAGCCAATTAACCTAACAGTATGTTTTTTGGAGTGTGGGAGGAAACCCACGCAAACACAGGGAGAACATACAAACTTCACACAGATAAGGCCATTGTTGATATAAGTACTGGCTCTGCTTACCATTGTCCAGTCTAGTACATAACTGTATTAATGCTGTGAAATATTATTACTTTGAATGCCTTAAATATGCAAGAGCGCATTTGGGTAAGTTTATGCTAATAAAAGATATATGCACTTTTCTTGCCTACCCATACTATTTAATAACCACCAAAATATAAGCAATATGTAAGCACTGCTTCCAGTTGAAATCAGTCTGTCTGTCTGTCTATCTATCTATCTATCTATCTTTCTATCTATCTATCTTTCTATCTTTCTATCGGTCTGTCTATCTTTAAAACTGAAAGACATCCATTAAACATACACAATGACAGCATATTTAGTGTGTAATTGATGCTAAAACACAATTCTCACTCTCCTAATATAGCTGATTTTTGACAATGAACTGCATTTTTCATGTGAAGCATTTGATGTCATAAAGATGTAAACCTCACAAAGCAATTCTGTCACTGGTCAGTTTGCTTGACAGACATCTGACTTTAAGGTACTAGCCAATGGAAACATGGTGACATGTAAATATGAAAGCACATTAGGACAAAATATGCAATAAGATAGAGGCAAAGGGAGATGGCTGCTGGGAATGTATTTCATTTATCCCAGAAAATCTTTAAATCTAAGTATTAATACTACGTTGATGTACTTTTGAAATTGGAGAGCTACTTTTTACTAAAAGTACATCTCCCTTATATAATTAAGTATAATGCAGACCTGCTCAAAAACTTAGTATAATTAAAGAAGTCTTATGCAATAAATGATGATGATGAGAGCTGCTTATGTGAATGTCTATAGTGGTTTTCTCTACCAGTGTCACTGTATTAGACAACTGTTATCAAACTTAGCAATAATGATGCATTAATCTGCCAATCAAGTGTGAAAGCTGGCTATGTGTATAGGCATAGTAAACACATATCATCATCATCCTCATTATCATTTATTTATATAGTGTCACTAATAGCGCAGCGCTGTACAGAGAACCCATTCACATCAGTCCCTACCCTATTGGAGCTTACAGTCTAAATTCCCTAATATAGACACACACTCACACATAGACAGAGAGGGAGAGACTAGGGTCAATTTTGATAGCAGCCAATTAACCTAACAGTATGTTTTTTGGAGTGTGGGAGGAAACCACAGCACCCGGAGGAAACC
>NW_027446763.1:55000-57500 GCF_038048845.1 Mixophyes fleayi | reverse complement strand
GCCATTGTTGATATAAGTACTGGCTCTGCTTACCATTGTCCAGTCTAGTACATAACTGTATTAATGCTGTGAAATATTATTACTTTGAATGCCTTAAATATGCAAGAGCGCATTTGGGTAAGTTTATGCTAATAAAAGATATATGCACTTTTCTTGCCTACCCATACTATTTAATAACCACCAAAAATTAAGCAATATGTAAGCACTGCTTCCAGTTGAAATCAGTCTGTCTGTCTGTCTGTCTGTCTGTCTGTCTGTCTATCTATCTATCTTTCTATCTATCTATCTTTCTATCTTTCTATCTATCTATCCGTCTGTCTATCTTTAAAACTGAAAGACATCCATTAAACATACACAATGACAGCATATTTAGTGTGTAATTGATGCTAAAACACAATTCTCACTCTCCTAATATAGCTGATTTTTGACAATGAACTGCATTTTTCATGTGAAGCATTTGATGTCAAAGATGTAAACCTCACAAAGCAATTCTGTCACTGGTCAGTTTGCTTGACAGACATCTGACTTTAAGGTACTAGCCAATGGAAACATGGTGACATGTAAATATGAAAGCACATTAGGACAAAATATGCAATAAGATAGAGGCAAAGGGAGATGGCTGCTGGGAATGTATTTCATTTATCCCAGAAAATCTTTAAATCTAAGTATTAATACTACGTTGATGTACTTTTGAAATTGGAGAGCTACTTTTTACTAAAAGTACATCTCCCTTATATAATTAAGTATAATGCAGACCTGCTCAAAAACTTAGTATAATTAAAGAAGTCTTATGCCATAAATGATGATGATGAGAGCTGCTTATGTGAATGTCTATAGTGGTTTTCTCTACCAGTGTCACTGTATTAGACAACTGTTATCAAACTTAGCAATAATGATGCATTAATCTGCCAATCAAGTGTGAAAGCTGGCTATGTGTATAGGCATAGTAAACACATATCATCATCATCCTCATTATCATTTATTTATATAGTGTCACTAATAGCGCAGCGCTGTACAGAGAACCCATTCACATCAGTCCCTACCCTATTGGAGCTTACAGTCTAAATTCCCTAATATAGACACACACTCACACACAGACAGAGAGGGAGAGACTAGGGTCAATTTTGATAGCAGCCAATTAACCTAACAGTATGTTTTTTGGAGTGTGGGAGGAAACCACAGCACCCGGAGGAAACCCACGCAAACACAGGGAGAACATACAAACTTCACACAGATAAGGCCATTGTTGATATAAGTACTGGCTCTGCTTACCATTGTCCAGTCTAGTACATAACTGTATTAATGCTGTGAAATATTATTACTTTGAATGCCTTAAATATGCAAGAGCGCATTTGGGTAAGTTTATGCTAATAAAAGATATATGCACTTTTCTTGCCTACCCATACTATTTAATAACCACCAAAAATTAAGCAATATGTAAGCACTGCTTCCAGTTGAAATCAGTCTGTCTGTCTGACTGTCTGTCTGTCTGTCTGTCTATCTATCTATCTTTCTATCTATCTATCTTTCTATCTTTCTATCTATCTATCCGTCTGTCTATCTTTAAAACTGAAAGACATCCATTAAACATACACAATGACAGCATATTTAGTGTGTAATTGATGCTAAAACACAATTCTCACTCTCCTAATATAGCTGATTTTTGACAATGAACTGCATTTTTCATGTGAAGCATTTGATGTCATAAAGATGTAAACCTCACAAAGCAATTCTGTCACTGGTCAGTTTGCTTGACAGACATCTGACTTTAAGGTACTAGTCAATGGAAACATGGTGACATGTAAATATGAAAGCACATTAGGACAAAATATGCAATAAGATAGAGGCAAAGGGAGATGGCTGCTGGGAATGTATTTCATTTATCCCAGAAAATCTTTAAATCTAAGTATTAATACTACGTTGATGTACTTTTGAAATTGGAGAGCTACTTTTTACTAAAAGTACATCTCCCTTATATAATTAAGTATAATGCAGACCTGCTCAAAAACTTAGTATAATTAAAGAAGTCTTATGCCATAAATGATGATGATGAGAGCTGCTTATGTGAATGTCTATAGTGGTTTTCTCTACCAGTGTCACTGTATTAGACAACTGTTATCAAACTTAGCAATAATGATGCATTAATCTGCCAATCAAGTGTGAAAGCTGGCTATGTGTATAGGCATAGTAAACACATATCATCATCATCCTCATTATCATTTATTTATATAGTGTCACTAATAGCGCAGCGCTGTACAGAGAACCCATTCACATCAGTCCCTACCCTATTGGAGCTTACAGTCTAAATTCCCTAATATAGACACACACTCACACACAGACAGAGAGGGAGAGACTAGGGTCAATTTTGATAGCAGCCAATTAACCTAACAGTATGTTTTTTGGAGTGTGGGAGGAAACCACAGCACCCGGAGGAAACCCACGCAAACACAGGGAGAACATACAAACTTCACACAGATAAGGCCATTGTTGATATAAGTAC
>NW_027446763.1:25000-50000 GCF_038048845.1 Mixophyes fleayi | reverse complement strand
CTTAAATATGCAAGAGCGCATTTGGGTAAGTTTATGCTAATAAAAGATATATGCACTTTTCTTGCCTACCCATACTATTTAATAACCACCAAAAATTAAGCAATATGTAAGCACTGCTTCCAGTTGAAATCAGTCTGTCTGTCTGTCTGTCTGTCTGTCTGTCTGTCTGTCTGTCTATCTATCTATCTTTCTATCTATCTATCTTTCTATCTTTCTATCTATCTATCCGTCTGTCTATCTTTAAAACTGAAAGACATCCATTAAACATACACAATGACAGCATATTTAGTGTGTAATTGATGCTAAAACACAATTCTCACTCTCCTAATATAGCTGATTTTTGACAATGAACTGCATTTTTCATGTGAAGCATTTGATGTCAAAGATGTAAACCTCACAAAGCAATTCTGTCACTGGTCAGTTTGCTTGACAGACATCTGACTTTAAGGTACTAGCCAATGGAAACATGGTGACATGTAAATATGAAAGCACATTAGGACAAAATATGCAATAAGATAGAGGCAAAGGGAGATGGCTGCTGGGAATGTATTTCATTTATCCCAGAAAATCTTTAAATCTAAGTATTAATACTACGTTGATGTACTTTTGAAATTGGAGAGCTACTTTTTACTAAAAGTACATCTCCCTTATATAATTAAGTATAATGCAGACCTGCTCAAAAACTTAGTATAATTAAAGAAGTCTTATGCCATAAATGATGATGATGAGAGCTGCTTATGTGAATGTCTATAGTGGTTTTCTCTACCAGTGTCACTGTATTAGACAACTGTTATCAAACTTAGCAATAATGATGCATTAATCTGCCAATCAAGTGTGAAAGCTGGCTATGTGTATAGGCATAGTAAACACATATCATCATCATCCTCATTATCATTTATTTATATAGTGTCACTAATAGCGCAGCGCTGTACAGAGAACCCATTCACATCAGTCCCTACCCTATTGGAGCTTACAGTCTAAATTCCCTAATATAGACACACACTCACACACAGACAGAGAGGGAGAGACTAGGGTCAATTTTGATAGCAGCCAATTAACCTAACAGTATGTTTTTTGGAGTGTGGGAGGAAACCACAGCACCCGGAGGAAACCCACGCAAACACAGGGAGAACATACAAACTTCACACAGATAAGGCCATTGTTGATATAAGTACTGGCTCTGCTTACCATTGTCCAGTCTAGTACATAACTGTATTAATGCTGTGAAATATTATTACTTTGAATGCCTTAAATATGCAAGAGCGCATTTGGGTAAGTTTATGCTAATAAAAGATATATGCACTTTTCTTGCCTACCCATACTATTTAATAACCACCAAAAATTAAGCAATATGTAAGCACTGCTTCCAGTTGAAATCAGTCTGTCTGTCTGTCTGTCTGTCTGTCTGTCTGTCTGTCTGTCTGTCTGTCTGTCTGTCTGTCTGTCTGTCTGTCTGTCTGTCTGTCTGTCTGTCTGTCTGTCTGTCTGTCTGTCTGTCTATCTATCTATCTTTCTATCTATCTATCTTTCTATCTTTCTATCTATCTATCCGTCTGTCTATCTTTAAAACTGAAAGACATCCATTAAACATACACAATGACAGCATATTTAGTGTGTAATTGATGCTAAAACACAATTCTCACTCTCCTAATATAGCTGATTTTTGACAATGAACTGCATTTTTCATGTGAAGCATTTGATGTCAAAGATGTAAACCTCACAAAGCAATTCTGTCACTGGTCAGTTTGCTTGACAGACATCTGACTTTAAGGTACTAGCCAATGGAAACATGGTGACATGTAAATATGAAAGCACATTAGGACAAAATATGCAATAAGATAGAGGCAAAGGGAGATGGCTGCTGGGAATGTATTTCATTTATCCCAGAAAATCTTTAAATCTAAGTATTAATACTACGTTGATGTACTTTTGAAATTGGAGAGCTACTTTTTACTAAAAGTACATCTCCCTTATATAATTAAGTATAATGCAGACCTGCTCAAAAACTTAGTATAATTAAAGAAGTCTTATGCCATAAATGATGATGATGAGAGCTGCTTATGTGAATGTCTATAGTGGTTTTCTCTACCAGTGTCACTGTATTAGACAACTGTTATCAAACTTAGCAATAATGATGCATTAATCTGCCAATCAAGTGTGAAAGCTGGCTATGTGTATAGGCATAGTAAACACATATCATCATCATCCTCATTATCATTTATTTATATAGTGTCACTAATAGCGCAGCGCTGTACAGAGAACCCATTCACATCAGTCCCTACCCTATTGGAGCTTACAGTCTAAATTCCCTAATATAGACACACACTCACACACAGACAGAGAGGGAGAGACTAGGGTCAATTTTGATAGCAGCCAATTAACCTAACAGTATGTTTTTTGGAGTGTGGGAGGAAACCACAGCACCCGGAGGAAACCCACGCAAACACAGGGAGAACATACAAACTTCACACAGATAAGGCCATTGTTGATATAAGTACTGGCTCTGCTTACCATTGTCCAGTCTAGTACATAACTGTATTAATGCTGTGAAATATTATTACTTTGAATGCCTTAAATATGCAAGAGCGCATTTGGGTAAGTTTATGCTAATAAAAGATATATGCACTTTTCTTGCCTACCCATACTATTTAATAACCACCAAAAATTAAGCAATATGTAAGCACTGCTTCCAGTTGAAATCAGTCTGTCTGTCTGACTGTCTGTCTGTCTGTCTGTCTATCTATCTATCTTTCTATCTATCTATCTTTCTATCTTTCTATCTATCTATCCGTCTGTCTATCTTTAAAACTGAAAGACATCCATTAAACATACACAATGACAGCATATTTAGTGTGTAATTGATGCTAAAACACAATTCTCACTCTCCTAATATAGCTGATTTTTGACAATGAACTGCATTTTTCATGTGAAGCATTTGATGTCATAAAGATGTAAACCTCACAAAGCAATTCTGTCACTGGTCAGTTTGCTTGACAGACATCTGACTTTAAGGTACTAGTCAATGGAAACATGGTGACATGTAAATATGAAAGCACATTAGGACAAAATATGCAATAAGATAGAGGCAAAGGGAGATGGCTGCTGGGAATGTATTTCATTTATCCCAGAAAATCTTTAAATCTAAGTATTAATACTACGTTGATGTACTTTTGAAATTGGAGAGCTACTTTTTACTAAAAGTACATCTCCCTTATATAATTAAGTATAATGCAGACCTGCTCAAAAACTTAGTATAATTAAAGAAGTCTTATGCCATAAATGATGATGATGAGAGCTGCTTATGTGAATGTCTATAGTGGTTTTCTCTACCAGTGTCACTGTATTAGACAACTGTTATCAAACTTAGCAATAATGATGCATTAATCTGCCAATCAAGTGTGAAAGCTGGCTATGTGTATAGGCATAGTAAACACATATCATCATCATCCTCATTATCATTTATTTATATAGTGTCACTAATAGCGCAGCGCTGTACAGAGAACCCATTCACATCAGTCCCTACCCTATTGGAGCTTACAGTCTAAATTCCCTAATATAGACACACACTCACACACAGACAGAGAGGGAGAGACTAGGGTCAATTTTGATAGCAGCCAATTAACCTAACAGTATGTTTTTTGGAGTGTGGGAGGAAACCACAGCACCCGGAGGAAACCCACGCAAACACAGGGAGAACATACAAACTTCACACAGATAAGGCCATTGTTGATATAAGTACTGGCTCTGCTTACCATTGTCCAGTCTAGTACATAACTGTATTAATGCTGTGAAATATTATTACTTTGAATGCCTTAAATATGCAAGAGCGCATTTGGGTAAGTTTATGCTAATAAAAGATATATGCACTTTTCTTGCCTACCCATACTATTTAATAACCACCAAAAATTAAGCAATATGTAAGCACTGCTTCCAGTTGAAATCAGTCTGTCTGTCTGTCTATCTATCTATCTTTCTATCTATCTATCTTTCTATCTTTCTATCTATCTATCCGTCTGTCTATCTTTAAAACTGAAAGACATCCATTAAACATACACAATGACAGCATATTTAGTGTGTAATTGATGCTAAAACACAATTCCCATGAACTGCATTTTTCATGTGAAGCATTTGATGTCATAAAGATGTAAACCTCACAAAGCAATTCTGTCACTGGTCAGTTTGCTTGACAGACATCTGACTTTAAGGTACTAGCCAATGGAAACATGGTGACATGTAAATATGAAAGCACATTAGGACAAAATATGCAATAAGATAGAGGCAAAGGGAGATGGCTGCTGGGAATGTATTTTCATTTATCCCAGAAAATCTTTAAATCTAAGTATTAATACTACGTTGATGTACTTTTGAAATTGGAGAGCTACTTTTTACTAAAAGTACATCTCCCTTATATAATTAAGTATAATGCAGACCTGCTCAAAAACTTAGTATAATTAAAGAAGTCTTATGCAATAAATTGATGATGATGAGAGCTGCTTATGTGAATGTTCTATAGTGGTTTTCTCTACCAGTGTCATCTGTATTAGGACAACTGTTATCAAACTTAGCAATAATGATGCATTAATCTGCCAATCAAGTGTGAAAGCTGGCTATGTGTATAGGCATAGTAAAACACATATCATCATCATCCTCATTATCATTTAATTTATATAGTGTCACTAATAGCGCAGCGCTGTACAGAGAACCCATTCACATCAGTCCCCTACCCTATTGGAGCTTACAGTCTAAATTCCCTAATATAGACACACACTCACACACAGACAGAGAGGGAGAGACTAGGGTCAATTTTGATAGCAGCCAATTAACCTAACAGTATGTTTTTTGGAGTGTGGGAGGAAACCACAGCACCCGGAGGAAACCCACGCAAACACAGGGAGAACATACAAACTTCACACAGATAAGGCCATTGTTGATATAAGTACTGGCTCTGCTTACCATTGTCCAGTCTAGTACATAACTGTATTAATGCTGTGAAATATTATTACTTTGAATGCCTTAAATATGCAAGAGCGTATTTGGGTAAGTTTATGCTAATAAAAGATATATGCACTTTTCTTGCCTACCCATACTATTTAATAACCACCAAAAATTAAGCAATATGTAAAGCACTGCTTCCAGTTGAAATCAGTCTGTCTGTCTGTCTATCTATCTATCTATCTATCTTTCTATCTATCTATCTTTCTATCTTTCTATCTATCTATCCGTCTGTCTATCTTTAAAACTGAAAGACATCCATTAAACATACACAATGACAGCATATTTAGTGTGTAATTGATGCTAAAACACAATTCCCCACTCTCCTAATATAGCTGATTTTTGACAATGAACTGCATTTTTCATGTGAAGCATTTGATGTCATAAAGATGTAAACCTCACAAAGCAATTCTGTCACTGGTCAGTTTGCTTGACAGACATCTGACTTTAAGGTACTAGCCAATGGAAACATGGTGACATGTAAATATGAAAGCACATTAGGACAAAATATGCAATAAGATAGAGGCAAAGGGAGATGGCTGCTGGGAATGTATTTCATTTATCCCAGAAAATCTTTAAATCTAAGTATTAATACTACGTTGATGTACTTTTGAAATTGGAGGAGCTACTTTTTACTAAAAGTACATCTCCCATATATAATTAAGTATAATGCAGACCTGCTCAAAAACTTAGTATAATTAAAGAAGTCTTAATGCAATAAATGATGATGATGAGAGCTGCTTATGTGAATGTCTATAGTGGTTTTCTCTACCAGTGTCATTGTATTAGACAACTGTTATCAAACTTAGCAATAATGATGCATTAATCTGCCAATCAAGTGTGAAAGCTGGCTATGTGTATAGGCATAGTAAACACATATCATCATCATCCTCATTATCATTTATTTTATATAGTGTCACTAATAGCGCAGCGCTGTACAGAGAACCCATTCACATCAGTCCCTACCCTATTGGAGCTTACAGTCTAAATTCCCTAATATAGACACACACTCACACACACAGACAGAGAGGGAGAGAGACTAGGGTCAATTATTGATAGCAGCCAATTATACCTAACAGTATGTTTTTTGGAGTGTGGGAGGAAACCACAGCACCCGGAGGAAACCCACGCAAACACAGGGAGAACATACAAACTTCACACAGATAAGGCCATTGTTGATATAAGTACTGTCTCTGCTTACCATTGTCCAGTCTAGTACATAACTGTATTAATGCTGTGAAATATTATTACTTTGAATGCCTTAAATATGCAAGAGCGCATTTGGGTAAGTTTATGCTAATAAAAGATATATGCACTTTTCTTGCCTACCCAATACTATTTAATAACCACCAAAATTAAGCAATATGTAAGCACTGCTTCCAGTTGAAATCAGGTCTGGTCTGTCTGTCTATCTATCTATCTATCTATCTATCTTTCTATCTATCTATCTTTCTATCTTTCTATCTATCTATCCGTCTGTCTATCTTTAAAACTGAAAGACATCCATTAAACATACACAATGACAGCATATTTAGTGTGTAATTGATGCTAAAACACAATTCCCACTCTCCCTAATATAGCTGAATTTTTGACAATGAACTGCATTTTTCATGTGAAGCATTTGATGTCATAAAGATGTAAACCTCACAAAGCAATTCTGTCACTGGTCAGTTTGCTTGACAGACATCTGACTTTAAGGTACTAGCCAATGGAAACATGGTGACATGTAAATATGAAAGCACATTAGGACAAAATATGCAATAAGATAGAGGCAAAGGGAGATGGCTGCTGGGAATGTATTTCATTTTATCCCAGAAAAATCTTTAAATCTAAGTATTAATACTACGTTGATGTACTTTTGAAATTGGAGAGCTACTTTTTACTAAAAGTACATCTCCCTTATATAATTAAGTATAATGCAGACCTGCTCAAAAACTTAGTATAATTAAAGAAGTCTTATGCAATAAATGATGATGATGAGAGCTGCTTATGTGAATGTCTATAGTGGTTTTCTCTACCAGTGTCACTGTATTAGACAACTGTTATCAAACTTAGCAATAATGATGCATTAATCTGCCAATCAAGTGTGAAAGCTGGCTATGTGTATAGGCATAGTAAACACATATCATCATCATCCTCATTATCATTTATTTATATAGTGTCACTAATAGCGCAGCGCTGTACAGAGAACCCATTCACATCAGTCCCTACCCTATTGGAGCTTACAGTCTAAATTCCTAATATAGACACACACTCACACACAGACAGAGAGGGAGAGACTAGGGTCAATTTTGATAGCAGCCAATTAACCTAACAGTATGTTTTTTGGAGTGTGGAGGGAAACCACAGCACCCGGAGGAAACACACGCAAACACAGGGAGAACATACAAACTTCACACAGATAAGGCCATTGTTGATATAAGTACTGGCTCTGCTTACCATTGTCCAGTCTAGTACATAACTGTATTAATGCTGTGAAATATTATTACTTTGAATGCCTTAAATATGCAAGAGCGCATTTGGGTAAGTTTATTGCTAATAAAAGATATATGCACTTTCTTGCCTACCCATACTATTTAATAACCACCAAAAATTAAGCAATATGTAAGCACTGCTTCCAGTTGAAATCAGTCTGTCTGTCTGTCTATCTATCTATCTATCTTTCTATCTATCTATCTTTCTATCTTCTATCTATCTATCCGTCTGTCTATCTTTAAAAACTGAAAGACATCCATTAAACATACACAATGACAGCATATTTAGTGTGTAATTGATGCTAAAACACAATTCCCACTCTCCTAATATAGCTGATTTTTGACAATGAACTATGCATTTTTCATGTGAAGCATTTGATGTCATAAAGATGTAAACCTCACAAGCAATTCTGTCACTGGTCAGTTTGCTTGACAGACATCTGACTTTAAGGTACTAGCCAATGGAAACATGGTGACATGTAAATATGAAAGCACATTAGGACAAAATATGCAATAAGATAGAGGCAAAGGGAGATGGCTGCTGGGAATGTATTTCATTTATCCCAGAAAATCTTTAAATCTAAGTATTAATACTACGTTGATGTACTTTTGAAATTGGAGAGCTACTTTTTACTAAAAGTACATCTCCCTTATATAATTAAGTATAATGCAGACCTGCTCAAAAACTTAGTATAATTAAAGAAGTCTTATGCAATAAATGATGATGATGATGAGCTGCTTATGTGAATGTCTATAGTGGTTTTCTCTACCAGTGTCATTGTATTAGACAACTGTTATCAAACTTAGCAATAATGATGCATTAATCTGCCAATCAAGTGTGAAAGCTGGCTATGTGTATAGGCATAGTAAACACATATCATCATCATCCTCATTATCATTTATTTATATAGTGTCACTAATAGCGCAGCGCTGTACAGAGAACCCATTCACATCAGTCCCTACCCTATTGGAGCTTACAGTCTAAATTCCCTAATATAGACACACACTCACACACAGACAGAGAGGGAGAGACTAGGGTCAATTTTGATAGCAGCCAATTAACCTAACAGTATGTTTTTTGGAGTGTGGGAGGAAACCACAGCACCCGGAGGAAACCCACGCAAACACAGGGAGAACATACAAACTTCACACAGATAAGGCCATTGTTGATATAAGTACTGGCTCTGCTTACCATTGTCCAGTCTAGTACATAACTGTATTAATGCTGTGAAATATTATTACTTTGAATGCCTTAAATATGCAAGAGCGCATTTGGGTAAGTTTATGCTAATAAAAGATATATGCACTTTTCTTGCCTACCCATACTATTTAATAACCACCAAAAATTAAGCAATATGTAAGCACTGCTTCCAGTTGAAATCAGTCTGTCTGTCTGTCTATCTATCTATCTATCTATCTTTCTATCTATCTATCTTTCTATCTTTCTATCTATCTATCCGTCTGTCTATCTTTAAAACTGAAAGACATCCATTAAACATACACAATGACAGCATATTTAGTGTGTAATTGATGCTAAAACACAATTCCCACTCTCCTAATATAGCTGATTTTTGACAATGAACTGCATTTTTCATGTGAAGCATTTGATGTCATAAAGATGTAAACCTCACAAAGCAATTCTGTCACTGGTCAGTTTGCTTGACAGACATCTGACTTTAAGGTACTAGCCAATGGAAACATGGTGACATGTAAATATGAAAGCACATTAGGACAAAATATGCAATAAGATAGAGGCAAAGGGAGATGGCTGCTGGGAATGTATTTCATTTATCCCAGAAAATCTTTAAATCTAAGTATTAATACTACGTTGATGTACTTTTGAAATTGGAGAGCTACTTTTTACTAAAAGTACATCTCCCTTATATAATTAAGTATAATGCAGACCTGCTCAAAAACTTAGTATAATTAAAGAAGTCTTATGCAATAAATGATGATGATGAGAGCTGCTTATGTGAATGTCTATAGTGGTTTTCTCTACCAGTGTCATTGTATTAGACAACTGTTATCAAACTTAGCAATAATGATGCATTAATCTGCCAATCAAGTGTGAAAGCTGGCTATGTGTATAGGCATAGTAAACACATATCATCATCATCCTCATTATCATTTATTTATATAGTGTCACTAATAGCGCAGCGCTGTACAGAGAACCCATTCACATCAGTCCCTACCCTATTGGAGCTTACAGTCTAAATTCCCTAATATAGACACACACTCACACACAGACAGAGAGGGAGAGACTAGGGTCAATTTTGATAGCAGCCAATTAACCTAACAGTATGTTTTTTGGAGTGTGGGAGGAAACCACAGCACCCGGAGGAAACCCACGCAAACACAGGGAGAACATACAAACTTCACACAGATAAGGCCATTGTTGATATAAGTACTGGCTCTGCTTACCATTGTCCAGTCTAGTACATAACTGTATTAATGCTGTGAAATATTATTACTTTGAATGCCTTAAATATGCAAGAGCGCATTTGGGTAAGTTTATGCTAATAAAAGATATATGCACTTTTCTTGCCTACCCATACTATTTAATAACCACCAAAAATTAAGCAATATGTAAGCACTGCTTCCAGTTGAAATCAGTCTGTCTGTCTGTCTATCTATCTATCTTTCTATCTATCTATCTTTCTATCTTTCTATCTATCTATCCGTCTGTCTATCTTTAAAACTGAAAGACATCCATTAAACATACACAATGACAGCATATTTAGTGTGTAATTGATGCTAAAGCACAATTCTCACTCTCCTAATATAGCTGATTTTTGACAATGAACTGCATTTTTCATGTGAAGCATTTGATGTCATAAAGATGTAAACCTCACAAAGCAATTCTGTCACTGGTCAGTTTGCTTGACAGACATCTGACTTTAAGGTACTAGCCAATGGAAACATGGTGACATGTAAATATGAAAGCACATTAGGACAAAATATGCAATAAGATAGAGGCAAAGGGAGATGGCTGCTGGGAATGTATTTCATTTATCCCAGAAAATCTTTAAATCTAAGTATTAATACTACGTTGATGTACTTTTGAAATTGGAGAGCTACTTTTTACTAAAAGTACATCTCCCTTATATAATTAAGTATAATGCAGACCTGCTCAAAAACTTAGTATAATTAAAGAAGTCTTATGCCATAAATGATGATGATGAGAGCTGCTTATGTGAATGTCTATAGTGGTTTTCTCTACCAGTGTCACTGTATTAGACAACTGTTATCAAACTTAGCAATAATGATGCATTAATCTGCCAATCAAGTGTGAAAGCTGGCTATGTGTATAGGCATAGTAAACACATATCATCATCATCCTCATTATCATTTATTTATATAGTGTCACTAATAGCGCAGCGCTGTACAGAGAACCCATTCACATCAGTCCCTACCCTATTGGAGCTTACAGTCTAAATTCCCTAATATAGACACACACTCACACACAGACAGAGAGGGAGAGACTAGGGTCAATTTTGATAGCAGCCAATTAACCTAACAGTATGTTTTTTGGAGTGTGGGAGGAAACCCACGCAAACACAGGGAGAACATACAAACTTCACACAGATAAGGCCATTGTTGATATAAGTACTGGCTCTGCTTACCATTGTCCAGTCTAGTACATAACTGTATTAATGCTGTGAAATATTATTACTTTGAATGCCTTAAATATGCAAGAGCGCATTTGGGTAAGTTTATGCTAATAAAAGATATATGCACTTTTCTTGCCTACCCATACTATTTAATAACCACCAAAAATTAAGCAATATGTAAGCACTGCTTCCAGTTGAAATCAGTCTGTCTGTCTATCTATCTATCTTTCTATCTATCTATCTTTCTATCTTTCTATCTATCTATCCGTCTGTCTATCTTTAAAACTGAAAGACATCCATTAAACATACACAATGACAGCATATTTAGTGTGTAATTGATGCTAAAACACAATTCTCACTCTCCTAATATAGCTGATTTTTGACAATGAACTGCATTTTTCATGTGAAGCATTTGATGTCATAAAGATGTAAACCTCACAAAGCAATTCTGTCACTGGTCAGTTTGCTTGACAGACATCTGACTTTAAGGTACTAGCCAATGGAAACATGGTGACATGTAAATATGAAAGCACATTAGGACAAAATATGCAATAAGATAGAGGCAAAGGGAGATGGCTGCTGGGAATGTATTTCATTTATCCCAGAAAATCTTTAAATCTAAGTATTAATACTACGTTGATGTACTTTTGAAATTGGAGAGCTACTTTTTACTAAAAGTACATCTCCCTTATATAATTAAGTATAATGCAGACCTGCTCAAAAACTTAGTATAATTAAAGAAGTCTTATGCAATAAATGATGATGATGAGAGCTGCTTATGTGAATGTCTATAGTGGTTTTCTCTACCAGTGTCATTGTATTAGACAACTGTTATCAAACTTAGCAATAATGATGCATTAATCTGCCAATCAAGTGTGAAAGCTGGCTATGTGTATAGGCATAGTAAACACATATCATCATCATCCTCATTATCATTTATTTATATAGTGTCACTAATAGCGCAGCGCTGTACAGAGAACCCATTCACATCAGTCCCTACCCTATTGGAGCTTACAGTCTAAATTCCCTAATATAGACACACACTCACACACAGACAGAGAGGGAGAGACTAGGGTCAATTTTGATAGCAGCCAATTAACCTAACAGTATGTTTTTTGGAGTGTGGGAGGAAACCACAGCACCCGGAGGAAACCCACGCAAACACAGGGAGAACATACAAACTTCACACAGATAAGGCCATTGTTGATATAAGTACTGGCTCTGCTTACCATTGTCCAGTCTAGTACATAACTGTATTAATGCTGTGAAATATTATTACTTTGAATGCCTTAAATATGCAAGAGCGCATTTGGGTAAGTTTATGCTAATAAAAGATATATGCACTTTTCTTGCCTACCCATACTATTTAATAACCACCAAAAATTAAGCAATATGTAAGCACTGCTTCCAGTTGAAATCAGTCTGTCTGTCTGTCTGTCTATCTATCTATCTTTCTATCTTTCTATCTATCTATCCGTCTGTCTATCTTTAAAACTGAAAGACATCCATTAAACATACACAATGACAGCATATTTAGTGTGTAATTGATGCTAAAACACAATTCTCACTCTCCTAATATAGCTGATTTTTGACAATGAACTGCATTTTTCATGTGAAGCATTTGATGTCATAAAGATGTAAACCTCACAAAGCAATTCTGTCACTGGTCAGTTTGCTTGACAGACATCTGACTTTAAGGTACTAGCCAATGGAAACATGGTGACATGTAAATATGAAAGCACATTAGGACAAAATATGCAATAAGATAGAGGCAAAGGGAGATGGCTGCTGGGAATGTATTTCATTTATCCCAGAAAATCTTTAAATCTAAGTATTAATACTACGTTGATGTACTTTTGAAATTGGAGAGCTACTTTTTACTAAAAGTACATCTCCCTTATATAATTAAGTATAATGCAGACCTGCTCAAAAACTTAGTATAATTAAAGAAGTCTTATGCCATAAATGATGATGATGAGAGCTGCTTATGTGAATGTCTATAGTGGTTTTCTCTACCAGTGTCACTGTATTAGACAACTGTTATCAAACTTAGCAATAATGATGCATTAATCTGCCAATCAAGTGTGAAAGCTGGCTATGTGTATAGGCATAGTAAACACATATCATCATCATCCTCATTATCATTTATTTATATAGTGTCACTAATAGCGCAGCGCTGTACAGAGAACCCATTCACATCAGTCCCTACCCTATTGGAGCTTACAGTCTAAATTCCCTAATATAGACACACACTCACACACAGACAGAGAGGGAGAGACTAGGGTCAATTTTGATAGCAGCCAATTAACCTAACAGTATGTTTTTTGGAGTGTGGGAGGAAACCCACGCAAACACAGGGAGAACATACAAACTTCACACAGATAAGGCCATTGTTGATATAAGTACTGGCTCTGCTTACCATTGTCCAGTCTAGTACATAACTGTATTAATGCTGTGAAATATTATTACTTTGAATGCCTTAAATATGCAAGAGCGCATTTGGGTAAGTTTATGCTAATAAAAGATATATGCACTTTTCTTGCCTACCCATACTATTTAATAACCACCAAAAATTAAGCAATATGTAAGCACTGCTTCCAGTTGAAATCAGTCTGTCTGTCTGTCTGTCTATCTATCTTTCTATCTTTCTATCTATCTATCCGTCTGTCTATCTTTAAAACTGAAAGACATCCATTAAACATACACAATGACAGCATATTTAGTGTGTAATTGATGCTAAAACACAATTCTCACTCTCCTAATATAGCTGATTTTTGACAATGAACTGCATTTTTCATGTGAAGCATTTGATGTCATAAAGATGTAAACCTCACAAAGCAATTCTGTCACTGGTCAGTTTGCTTGACAGACATCTGACTTTAAGGTACTAGCCAATGGAAACATGGTGACATGTAAATATGAAAGCACATTAGGACAAAATATGCAATAAGATAGAGGCAAAGGGAGATGGCTGCTGGGAATGTATTTCATTTATCCCAGAAAATCTTTAAATCTAAGTATTAATACTACGTTGATGTACTTTTGAAATTGGAGAGCTACTTTTTACTAAAAGTACATCTCCCTTATATAATTAAGTATAATGCAGACCTGCTCAAAAACTTAGTATAATTAAAGAAGTCTTATGCCATAAATGATGATGATGAGAGCTGCTTATGTGAATGTCTATAGTGGTTTTCTCTACCAGTGTCACTGTATTAGACAACTGTTATCAAACTTAGCAATAATGATGCATTAATCTGCCAATCAAGTGTGAAAGCTGGCTATGTGTATAGGCATAGTAAACACATATCATCATCATCCTCATTATCATTTATTTATATAGTGTCACTAATAGCGCAGCGCTGTACAGAGAACCCATTCACATCAGTCCCTACCCTATTGGAGCTTACAGTCTAAATTCCCTAATATAGACACACACTCACACACAGACAGAGAGGGAGAGACTAGGGTCAATTTTGATAGCAGCCAATTAACCTAACAGTATGTTTTTTGGAGTGTGGGAGGAAACCCACGCAAACACAGGGAGAACATACAAACTTCACACAGATAAGGCCATTGTTGATATAAGTACTGGCTCTGCTTACCATTGTCCAGTCTAGTACATAACTGTATTAATGCTGTGAAATATTATTACTTTGAATGCCTTAAATATGCAAGAGCGCATTTGGGTAAGTTTATGCTAATAAAAGATATATGCACTTTTCTTGCCTACCCATACTATTTAATAACCACCAAAAATTAAGCAATATGTAAGCACTGCTTCCAGTTGAAATCAGTCTGTCTGTCTGTCTGTCTGTCTATCTATCTATCTATCTATCTATCTATCTATCTATCTTTCTATCTATCTATCTTTCTATCTTTCTATCCGTCTATCTTTAAAACTGAAAGACATCCATTAAACATACACAATGACAGCATATTTAGTGTGTAATTGATGCTAAAACACAATTCTCACTCTCCTAATATAGCTGATTTTTGACAATGAACTGCATTTTTCATGTGAAGCATTTGATGTCAAAGATGTAAACCTCACAAAGCAATTCTGTCACTGGTCAGTTTGCTTGACAGACATCTGACTTTAAGGTACTAGCCAATGGAAACATGGTGACATGTAAATATGAAAGCACATTAGGACAAAATATGCAATAAGATAGAGGCAAAGGGAGATGGCTGCTGGGAATGTATTTCATTTATCCCAGAAAATCTTTAAATCTAAGTATTAATACTACGTTGATGTACTTTTGAAATTGGAGAGCTACTTTTTACTAAAAGTACATCTCCCTTATATAATTAAGTATAATGCAGACCTGCTCAAAAACTTAGTATAATTAAAGAAGTCTTATGCAATAAATGATGATGATGAGAGCTGCTTATGTGAATGTCTATAGTGGTTTTCTCTACCAGTGTCATTGTATTAGACAACTGTTATCAAACTTAGCAATAATGATGCATTAATCTGCCAATCAAGTGTGAAAGCTGGCTATGTGTATAGGCATAGTAAACACATATCATCATCATCATCCTCATTATCATTTATTTATATAGTGTCACTAATAGCGCAGCGCTGTACAGAGAACCCATTCACATCAGTCCCTACCCTATTGGAGCTTACAGTCTAAATTCCCTAATATAGACACACACTCACACACAGACAGAGAGGGAGAGACTAGGGTCAATTTTGATAGCAGCCAATTAACCTAACAGTATGTTTTTTGGAGTGTGGGAGGAAACCCACGCAAACACAGGGAGAACATACAAACTTCACACAGATAAGGCCATTGTTGATATAAGTACTGGCTCTGCTTACCATTGTCCAGTCTAGTACATAACTGTATTAATGCTGTGAAATATTATTACTTTGAATGCCTTAAATATGCAAGAGCGCATTTGGGTAAGTTTATGCTAATAAAAGATATATGCACTTTTCTTGCCTACCCATACTATTTAATAACCACCAAAAATTAAGCAATATGTAAGCACTGCTTCCAGTTGAAATCAGTCTGTCTGTCTGTCTGTCTATCTATCTATCTATCTATCTATCTATCTATCTTTCTATCTATCTTTCTATCTTTCTATCTATCTATCTTTCTATCTTTCTATCTATCTATCCGTCTGTCTATCTTTAAAACTGAAAGACATCCATTAAACATACACAATGACAGCATATTTAGTGTGTAATTGATGCTAAAACACAATTCTCACTCTCCTAATATAGCTGATTTTTGACAATGAACTGCATTTTTCATGTGAAGCATTTGATGTCAAAGATGTAAACCTCACAAAGCAATTCTGTCACTGGTCAGTTTGCTTGACAGACATCTGACTTTAAGGTACTAGCCAATGGAAACATGGTGACATGTAAATATGAAAGCACATTAGGACAAAATATGCAATAAGATAGAGGCAAAGGGAGATGGCTGCTGGGAATGTATTTCATTTATCCCAGAAAATCTTTAAATCTAAGTATTAATACTACGTTGATGTACTTTTGAAATTGGAGAGCTACTTTTTACTAAAAGTACATCTCCCTTATATAATTAAGTATAATGCAGACCTGCTCAAAAACTTAGTATAATTAAAGAAGTCTTATGCAATAAATGATGATGATGAGAGCTGCTTATGTGAATGTCTATAGTGGTTTTCTCTACCAGTGTCATTGTATTAGACAACTGTTATCAAACTTAGCAATAATGATGCATTAATCTGCCAATCAAGTGTGAAAGCTGGCTATGTGTATAGGCATAGTAAACACATATCATCATCATCCTCATTATCATTTATTTATATAGTGTCACTAATAGCGCAGCGCTGTACAGAGAACCCATTCACATCAGTCCCTACCCTATTGGAGCTTACAGTCTAAATTCCCTAATATAGACACACACTCACACACAGACAGAGAGGGAGAGACTAGGGTCAATTTTGATAGCAGCCAATTAACCTAACAGTATGTTTTTTGGAGTGTGGGAGGAAACCACAGCACCCGGAGGAAACCCACGCAAACACAGGGAGAACATACAAACTTCACACAGATAAGGCCATTGTTGATATAAGTACTGGCTCTGCTTACCATTGTCCAGTCTAGTACATAACTGTATTAATGCTGTGAAATATTATTACTTTGAATGCCTTAAATATGCAAGAGCGCATTTGGGTAAGTTTATGCTAATAAAAGATATATGCACTTTTCTTGCCTACCCATACTATTTAATAACCACCAAAAATTAAGCAATATGTAAGCACTGCTTCCAGTTGAAATCAGTCTGTCTGTCTGTCTGTCTGTCTGTCTGTCTGTCTATCTATCTATCTATCTATCTTTCTATCCGTCTGTCTATCTTTAAAACTGAAAGACATCCATTAAACATACACAATGACAGCATATTTAGTGTGTAATTGATGCTAAAACACAATTCTCACTCTCCTAATATAGCTGATTTTTGACAATGAACTGCATTTTTCATGTGAAGCATTTGATGTCATAAAGATGTAAACCTCACAAAGCAATTCTGTCACTGGTCAGTTTGCTTGACAGACATCTGACTTTAAGGTACTAGCCAATGGAAACATGGTGACATGTAAATATGAAAGCACATTAGGACAAAATATGCAATAAGATAGAGGCAAAGGGAGATGGCTGCTGGGAATGTATTTCATTTATCCCAGAAAATCTTTAAATCTAAGTATTAATACTACGTTGATGTACTTTTGAAATTGGAGAGCTACTTTTTACTAAAAGTACATCTCCCTTATATAATTAAGTATAATGCAGACCTGCTCAAAAACTTAGTATAATTAAAGAAGTCTTATGCCATAAATGATGATGATGAGAGCTGCTTATGTGAATGTCTCTAGTGGTTTTCTCTACCAGTGTCACTGTATTAGACAACTGTTATCAAACTTAGCAATAATGATGCATTAATCTGCCAATCAAGTGTGAAAGCTGGCTATGTGTATAGGCATAGTAAACACATATCATCATCATCCTCATTATCATTTATTTATATAGTGTCACTAATAGCGCAGCGCTGTACAGAGAACCCATTCACATCAGTCCCTACCCTATTGGAGCTTACAGTCTAAATTCCCTAATATAGACACACACTCACACACAGACAGAGAGGGAGAGACTAGGGTCAATTTTGATAGCAGCCAATTAACCTAACAGTATGTTTTTTGGAGTGTGGGAGGAAACCACAGCACCCGGAGGAAACCCACGCAAACACAGGGAGAACATACAAACTTCACACAGATAAGGCCATTGTTGATATAAGTACTGGCTCTGCTTACCATTGTCCAGTCTAGTACATAACTGTATTAATGCTGTGAAATATTATTACTTTGAATGCCTTAAATATGCAAGAGCGCATTTGGGTAAGTTTATGCTAATAAAAGATATATGCACTTTTCTTGCCTACCCATACTATTTAATAACCACCAAAAATTAAGCAATATGTAAGCACTGCTTCCAGTTGAAATCAGTCTGTCTGTCTGTCTATCTATCTATCTATCTATCTTTCTATCTATCTATCTATCTTTCTATCTTTCTATCTATCTATCCGTCTGTCTATCTTTAAAACTGAAAGACATCCATTAAACATACACAATGACAGCATATTTAGTGTGTAATTGATGCTAAAACACAATTCTCACTCTCCTAATATAGCTGATTTTTGACAATGAACTGCATTTTTCATGTGAAGCATTTGATGTCAAAGATGTAAACCTCACAAAGCAATTCTGTCACTGGTCAGTTTGCTTGACAGACATCTGACTTTAAGGTACTAGCCAATGGAAACATGGTGACATGTAAATATGAAAGCACATTAGGACAAAATATGCAATAAGATAGAGGCAAAGGGAGATGGCTGCTGGGAATGTATTTCATTTATCCCAGAAAATCTTTAAATCTAAGTATTAATACTACGTTGATGTACTTTTGAAATTGGAGAGCTACTTTTTACTAAAAGTACATCTCCCTTATATAATTAAGTATAATGCAGACCTGCTCAAAAACTTAGTATAATTAAAGAAGTCTTATGCAATAAATGATGATGATGAGAGCTGCTTATGTGAATGTCTATAGTGGTTTTCTCTACCAGTGTCATTGTATTAGACAACTGTTATCAAACTTAGCAATAATGATGCATTAATCTGCCAATCAAGTGTGAAAGCTGGCTATGTGTATAGGCATAGTAAACACATATCATCATCATCCTCATTATCATTTATTTATATAGTGTCACTAATAGCGCAGCGCTGTACAGAGAACCCATTCACATCAGTCCCTACCCTATTGGAGCTTACAGTCTAAATTCCCTAATATAGACACACACTCACACACAGACAGAGAGGGAGAGACTAGGGTCAATTTTGATAGCAGCCAATTAACCTAACAGTATGTTTTTTGGAGTGTGGGAGGAAACCACAGCACCCGGAGGAAACCCACGCAAACACAGGGAGAACATACAAACTTCACACAGATAAGGCCATTGTTGATATAAGTACTGGCTCTGCTTACCATTGTCCAGTCTAGTACATAACTGTATTAATGCTGTGAAATATTATTACTTTGAATGCCTTAAATATGCAAGAGCGCATTTGGGTAAGTTTATGCTAATAAAAGATATATGCACTTTTCTTGCCTACCCATACTATTTAATAACCACCAAAAATTAAGCAATATGTAAGCACTGCTTCCAGTTGAAATCAGTCTGTCTGTCTGTCTGTCTGTCTGTCTGTCTGTCTATCTATCTATCTATCTATCTTTCTATCCGTCTGTCTATCTTTAAAACTGAAAGACATCCATTAAACATACACAATGACAGCATATTTAGTGTGTAATTGATGCTAAAACACAATTCTCACTCTCCTAATATAGCTGATTTTTGACAATGAACTGCATTTTTCATGTGAAGCATTTGATGTCATAAAGATGTAAACCTCACAAAGCAATTCTGTCACTGGTCAGTTTGCTTGACAGACATCTGACTTTAAGGTACTAGCCAATGGAAACATGGTGACATGTAAATATGAAAGCACATTAGGACAAAATATGCAATAAGATAGAGGCAAAGGGAGATGGCTGCTGGGAATGTATTTCATTTATCCCAGAAAATCTTTAAATCTAAGTATTAATACTACGTTGATGTACTTTTGAAATTGGAGAGCTACTTTTTACTAAAAGTACATCTCCCTTATATAATTAAGTATAATGCAGACCTGCTCAAAAACTTAGTATAATTAAAGAAGTCTTATGCCATAAATGATGATGATGAGAGCTGCTTATGTGAATGTCTCTAGTGGTTTTCTCTACCAGTGTCACTGTATTAGACAACTGTTATCAAACTTAGCAATAATGATGCATTAATCTGCCAATCAAGTGTGAAAGCTGGCTATGTGTATAGGCATAGTAAACACATATCATCATCATCCTCATTATCATTTATTTATATAGTGTCACTAATAGCGCAGCGCTGTACAGAGAACCCATTCACATCAGTCCCTACCCTATTGGAGCTTACAGTCTAAATTCCCTAATATAGACACACACTCACACACAGACAGAGAGGGAGAGACTAGGGTCAATTTTGATAGCAGCCAATTAACCTAACAGTATGTTTTTTGGAGTGTGGGAGGAAACCACAGCACCCGGAGGAAACCCACGCAAACACAGGGAGAACATACAAACTTCACACAGATAAGGCCATTGTTGATATAAGTACTGGCTCTGCTTACCATTGTCCAGTCTAGTACATAACTGTATTAATGCTGTGAAATATTATTACTTTGAATGCCTTAAATATGCAAGAGCGCATTTGGGTAAGTTTATGCTAATAAAAATGCACTTTTCTTGCCTACCCATACTATTTAATAACCACCAAAAATTAAGCAATATGTAAGCACTGCTTCCAGTTGAAATCAGTCTGTCTGTCTGTCTATCTATCTATCTATCTATCTTTCTATCTATCTATCTATCTTTCTATCTTTCTATCTATCTATCCGTCTGTCTATCTTTAAAACTGAAAGACATCCATTAAACATACACAATGACAGCATATTTAGTGTGTAATTGATGCTAAAACACAATTCTCACTCTCCTAATATAGCTGATTTTTGACAATGAACTGCATTTTTCATGTGAAGCATTTGATGTCAAAGATGTAAACCTCACAAAGCAATTCTGTCACTGGTCAGTTTGCTTGACAGACATCTGACTTTAAGGTACTAGCCAATGGAAACATGGTGACATGTAAATATGAAAGCACATTAGGACAAAATATGCAATAAGATAGAGGCAAAGGGAGATGGCTGCTGGGAATGTATTTCATTTATCCCAGAAAATCTTTAAATCTAAGTATTAATACTACGTTGATGTACTTTTGAAATTGGAGAGCTACTTTTTACTAAAAGTACATCTCCCTTATATAATTAAGTATAATGCAGACCTGCTCAAAAACTTAGTATAATTAAAGAAGTCTTATGCAATAAATGATGATGATGAGAGCTGCTTATGTGAATGTCTATAGTGGTTTTCTCTACCAGTGTCATTGTATTAGACAACTGTTATCAAACTTAGCAATAATGATGCATTAATCTGCCAATCAAGTGTGAAAGCTGGCTATGTGTATAGGCATAGTAAACACATATCATCATCATCCTCATTATCATTTATTTATATAGTGTCACTAATAGCGCAGCGCTGTACAGAGAACCCATTCACATCAGTCCCTACCCTATTGGAGCTTACAGTCTAAATTCCCTAATATAGACACACACTCACACACAGACAGAGAGGGAGAGACTAGGGTCAATTTTGATAGCAGCCAATTAACCTAACAGTATGTTTTTTGGAGTGTGGGAGGAAACCCACGCAAACACAGGGAGAACATACAAACTTCACACAGATAAGGCCATTGTTGATATAAGTACTGGCTCTGCTTACCATTGTCCAGTCTAGTACATAACTGTATTAATGCTGTGAAATATTATTACTTTGAATGCCTTAAATATGCAAGAGCGCATTTGGGTAAGTTTATGCTAATAAAAGATATATGCACTTTTCTTGCCTACCCATACTATTTAATAACCACCAAAAATTAAGCAATATGTAAGCACTGCTTCCAGTTGAAATCAGTCTGTCTGTCTGTCTGTCTGTCTATCTATCTATCTATCTATCTATCTATCTTTCTATCTATCTATCTTTCTATCTTTCTATCTTTCTATCTTTCTATCTTTCTATCTTTCTATCTATCTATCCGTCTGTCTATCTTTAAAACTGAAAGACATCCATTAAACATACACAATGACAGCATATTTAGTGTGTAATTGATGCTAAAACACAATTCTCACTCTCCTAATATAGCTGATTTTTGACAATGAACTGCATTTTTCATGTGAAGCATTTGATGTCAAAGATGTAAACCTCACAAAGCAATTCTGTCACTGGTCAGTTTGCTTGACAGACATCTGACTTTAAGGTACTAGCCAATGGAAACATGGTGACATGTAAATATGAAAGCACATTAGGACAAAATATGCAATAAGATAGAGGCAAAGGGAGATGGCTGCTGGGAATGTATTTCATTTATCCCAGAAAATCTTTAAATCTAAGTATTAATACTACGTTGATGTACTTTTGAAATTGGAGAGCTACTTTTTACTAAAAGTACATCTCCCTTATATAATTAAGTATAATGCAGACCTGCTCAAAAACTTAGTATAATTAAAGAAGTCTTATGCAATAAATGATGATGATGAGAGCTGCTTATGTGAATGTCTATAGTGGTTTTCTCTACCAGTGTCATTGTATTAGACAACTGTTATCAAACTTAGCAATAATGATGCATTAATCTGCCAATCAAGTGTGAAAGCTGGCTATGTGTATAGGCATAGTAAACACATATCATCATCATCCTCATTATCATTTATTTATATAGTGTCACTAATAGCGCAGCGCTGTACAGAGAACCCATTCACATCAGTCCCTACCCTATTGGAGCTTACAGTCTAAATTCCCTAATATAGACACACACTCACACACAGACAGAGAGGGAGAGACTAGGGTCAATTTTGATAGCAGCCAATTAACCTAACAGTATGTTTTTTGGAGTGTGGGAGGAAACCCACGCAAACACAGGGAGAACATACAAACTTCACACAGATAAGGCCATTGTTGATATAAGTACTGGCTCTGCTTACCATTGTCCAGTCTAGTACATAACTGTATTAATGCTGTGAAATATTATTACTTTGAATGCCTTAAATATGCAAGAGCGCATTTGGGTAAGTTTATGCTAATAAAAGATATATGCACTTTTCTTGCCTACCCATACTATTTAATAACCACCAAAAATTAAGCAATATGTAAGCACTGCTTCCAGTTGAAATCAGTCTGTCTGTCTGTCTGTCTATCTATCTATCTATCTATCTATCTATCTATCTATCTATCTTTCTATCTTTCTATCTATCTATCTTTCTATCTTTCTATCTATCTATCCGTCTGTCTATCTTTAAAACTGAAAGACATCCATTAAACATACACAATGACAGCATATTTAGTGTGTAATTGATGCTAAAACACAATTCTCACTCTCCTAATATAGCTGATTTTTGACAATGAACTGCATTTTTCATGTGAAGCATTTGATGTCATAAAGATGTAAACCTCACAAAGCAATTCTGTCACTGGTCAGTTTGCTTGACAGACATCTGACTTTAAGGTACTAGCCAATGGAAACATGGTGACATGTAAATATGAAAGCACATTAGGACAAAATATGCAATAAGATAGAGGCAAAGGGAGATGGCTGCTGGGAATGTATTTCATTTATCCCAGAAAATCTTTAAATCTAAGTATTAATACTACGTTGATGTACTTTTGAAATTGGAGAGCTACTTTTTACTAAAAGTACATCTCCCTTATATAATTAAGTATAATGCAGACCTGCTCAAAAACTTAGTATAATTAAAGAAGTCTTATGCCATAAATGATGATGATGAGAGCTGCTTATGTGAATGTCTATAGTGGTTTTCTCTACCAGTGTCACTGTATTAGACAACTGTTATCAAACTTAGCAATAATGATGCATTAATCTGCCAATCAAGTGTGAAAGCTGGCTATGTGTATAGGCATAGTAAACACATATCATCATCATCCTCATTATCATTTATTTATATAGTGTCACTAATAGCGCAGCGCTGTACAGAGAACCCATTCACATCAGTCCCTACCCTATTGGAGCTTACAGTCTAAATTCCCTAATATAGACACACACTCACACACAGACAGAGAGGGAGAGACTAGGGTCAATTTTGATAGCAGCCAATTAACCTAACAGTATGTTTTTTGGAGTGTGGGAGGAAACCACAGCACCCGGAGGAAACCCACGCAAACACAGGGAGAACATACAAACTTCACACAGATAAGGCCATTGTTGATATAAGTACTGGCTCTGCTTACCATTGTCCAGTCTAGTACATAACTGTATTAATGCTGTGAAATATTATTACTTTGAATGCCTTAAATATGCAAGAGCGCATTTGGGTAAGTTTATGCTAATAAAAGATATATGCACTTTTCTTGCCTACCCATACTATTTAATAACCACCAAAAATTAAGCAATATGTAAGCACTGCTTCCAGTTGAAATCAGTCTGTCTGTCTGTCTGTCTGTCTGTCTATCTATCTATCTATCTATCTATCTATCTCTATCTATCTATCTTTCTATGTTTCTATCTTTCTATCTATCTATCCGTCTGTCTATCTTTAAAACTGAAAGACATCCATTAAACATACACAATGACAGCATATTTAGTGTGTAATTGATGCTAAAACACAATTCTCACTCTCCTAATATAGCTGATTTTTGACAATGAACTGCATTTTTCATGTGAAGCATTTGAT
>NW_027446763.1:15000-20000 GCF_038048845.1 Mixophyes fleayi | reverse complement strand
CGCTGAACGCAGTGCCTTCCTACCCCGCTGCGCCCTACAGACGCCGCAGCCCGCCACCAACTAACCGAAACACGCCTCCACTCCCCCGTAAATCCTGTCTATAAAGAAACCCATACCCTCTTCATTAAGGTGAACGCCGTCCCGTCTAAAAAGATGTGGTGCCTCTACCCCTAACCCCGGGTGGTCTATGACTATGCCTCCCATGGACCGTACTATTTTTCGGATGGCACTATTTAGCTTCCTAACCATAGCCGTCATCTTTTTTATAGGAATGGCTGTCCTCCATACTAAACGGGGAATGAGTGCTGACCAACCAATAGTGATGTCTGGCCACGCCTCATGTATTTGACGTAGGTCCTCTCTGATTTTAACGATGAGATCTAATGATTTACCCTTACCTAAATCGTTACCTCCCGCATGTACAACCAGAACGTCCGGTGGGCCTTGTTGTTTTATGAGCCTAGTCAACCACGGAATAAGGTCCTGCCAGCCTAAACCTCTTTTACCCCACCATCTAATCACCGTGCCGCAATTATCCGAGATACTTTTTGACCTGGGGTGGCCAGCGGCCCAAAAAACAAACGAATGACCGATGATCCACACCGTCTTAGTTCTAACACCATCACCTGAAATCAGAGAACCCATGTTAGCATGAAATCATTGAATTGGGCAGACAGACAGGCGTGGTATACAGGTATAAGAAGGATAAGTGCTTGTTAACAGAAAAACGTAACACGAAGGGGGGTAAGGGAAGGTAGACACAAACAGGGAGCAGACCACCCAGGCGAAGGTAAACAACACCCGGAAAAACCCCGGCTGCACACCACTAATCAGGACTTACGCCCAGGGAAACCCGGGTGAAAATCCCTTCGCGCCCCCGCGTTAAAGCGGCGAGCGGAAAAGCCCAGGGTAGCCCACCAAGTGGAGGGGAAGATGGGATGGGTAAGGGAAGTGGGATGGGATGGTTTGAAGGCTCAGACGAGAAGGAAAGTGTGAAAAGAAAAACTGCAAATCACAATAAATTGTTAAACAACACAACATTCAATCAATAACTTTGTCAATTCTCACATAAGACTGGTAAGCCGTGGACTTCCAGCGGCCCAAAGCTTTTATAGCTTCGTTAGAAGATCCAGCCAAAGCGGCAGATGTAGCTGCCCCGATCCTAAATGAGTGAGTCCCGTATAAGGTGCTGTTTAAATTAAGCGACTGTAAGGTCCGCTTTAAAATGGCCGCAAATTGATATTTAGTCAGAGGAATGCTATTACTGTGACACAGAAACAAGTTGGCCTGGGGTCTCCTGCTCATAAACTGTGACGCCAGCCTAAACGGGCAGATATGCTGAAGCTGTTGAGGAGCTAACTGCACCCACGATCCCTTCCCGCTCTGATCAGTCTTAGATCTAACTATTTTGCAGGCAAAGGTCCCTTCGCCCAGACTGACATGTTCTGCTCTCAACCCAGACTCTTGATGCCCTCTGGACCTAGCTACCAGCTCCGAAATGCGAAAAGCCCCAAAAAAGGCCATGGAAAAAGCCAAACTAAATAAAAGCTTCTCGTATTCGTCCGAGGTAACCAAACCCACTCTCCGTATCAAATCCTCCAAGATGTTAAGGGTAATTGGTAAACGGGCATCGCTATGAGAAGGACGGATTCTCCCCCAACCCTTCAAGGCCTTATTAATTAAAAATTGTTTGGTAACGTCCGGGTAACCCTGCAGCTTGGCCATAAATGATATACCAGCCAGGGTAGATGCCATAGAGGTCTTAGAATCACCTTCGGAATATCTGTCCCACATAAAGGCTAGCATAGCATCTCTCTGACCTGCCTCGGATTGGTCTTTCTGCCTGCTGAACAACGACCACCGTCTCCATGACGCCTGATAGGATCTCAGGGTGGAGGGAGCTACCGCTTGTTCCGCGAGGCCTCTTATGCCGGCTTGATGATCTGCCAAACACAAGGGGGACACGGGGTACCAACACGGTCTGCGTGAGGAGCAAGGCTGCGAAACCTGTCCCAGTGGAATCGGGACAACGCATCTGCTAGGCTATTCTGCACCCCCGGAACATGCCTCGCCCTGAATGAAATGTCATTCTGCAAACAGCGCAACACTAGGTGCCGCAAGAGCAATATTGCCTGGTAGGCCGATGCACTCTGCTTGTTGATGGACTGGACCACCCCCAAATTGTCACACCAAAAAACTATGTGCCTACCCCGCAAAACGGGTGCCCATAATTCAATTGCCACCACAATCGGGAATAATTCAAGAACCAACAAGTTCCTAGTGGTCCCATCCCTGTGCCAATCATCGGGCCAGCTATCTGCACACCAGTGTCCATCCAGATAAGCCCCAAAGCCGGATGCCCCAGCAGCGTCTGTGAACAAGTTAATTTCCCCGTTTGTTACTGGAGGTGACGGCCAAATACGCTTGCCATTAAAACCCCTAAGAAAAATGAGCCATATCTGAAGATCCTCCCTAACCACCTTGGATAGTTGTATGACTGCATGTGGCCTACTCCTACCTGCTGTGGCTCTTTGGAGCTTCCTACAGAAAACCCTCCCCATGGGTATTACACGGCAGGCAAAGTTGAACCGCCCTAACAGGGACTGTATCGACCTCAGGGTACTAACGTTTGCCCCTAGCACTTCTGTGATAGCCTCATACATCTTTGTAACCTTGTCTGCTGGAAGCCTGCATATCCCTGCTAGCGTGTCAATCTCGATCCCGAGGAATGAGAGACATGTAATTGGGCCCTCCGTCTTGTCTGCTGCGATGGGAACGCCTAAAACCCTAAACAAGGCCTCCGTGGAAAAAAGCGTATCTCGACAAACCGTGGTACCAGGCGGCCCGATAACCAGGAAGTCGTCAAGATAATGCGCGATCCACCGACACCCTGTCCCGGCCTGAATGCACCAATGCAAGAAACCGCTAAATTTCTCGAACAGTGCGCATGAGATCGAACAACCCATGGGCAGGCAGCGATCGATGTAGTATTCACCACGATGCCGGAAACCCATGAATTGATACGACTCAGGGTGAAGGGGCAGCAATCTGAACGCCGATTCGATATCCACTTTGGCCAACAAGGAGCCCCTGCCGCATTCCTGGACCAGCGCTAGGGCCGATTCGAATGACTGATAACTGACAGAACTGAGATTAACGTCAATTGCGTCATTCACGGATTTACCGGCAGGATGAGACAAGTGCTGGATCAATCTAAACTTTCCTACCGCTTTTTTGGGAACTACCCCTACTGGGGACAAAATCAGATTGGGAATAGGAGGAAGTCGGAACGGGCCAATCATGCGACCCAAACCAACCTCCTTCCCTATTTTTTCGTCTAATACTTCTGGGAAAGCGAGCGCCGATTTCAGATTAACCGGAGCTGCCGAGGAAACGCTACCTTGGACCGGGAGTTTAAAGCCAAAATGAAAGCCGTCATGGAGAAGGGACCCAGTCACCTTATCATCAAACCACCCCAGCCACTTATCCAGCTCAACCAAATCAATTGGCGACGGCCCCTTGACTCGGCAGAGCTGAGCCAGAGCCTCTTCCCCGTCCCCCACTTCCACGGGACTTTGCGCATTCGTTGGCAGGGTGATGGCCGTTACATGACGTGCAAATGTGTCTAAATCTGCAGGCTGAGCCTCTTTGACAGGCCCCTGCATTGAAGTCATAACACCTTCCTTTTGGGGGGAGGACATTCTGCGTCCTCCCCGGCCCTTGAAACCGCCTGACAGAGCTACCCTCTGCAGACTGACTGCTGGGCCTCATTAACTCCAGCCAGGTGTCAATGTCTTTCGATCCCAGAGGAAGTCTCTCACGCCCACTCATCCGTTTCCTGAAAAGCTCGTCATATGCCCTCCAAATTACCGGGCCGTCCTTTACGTACATCCCACTAATAAGGTGCATATACCTCCATACCTCCGCTTGTTCGCTGGGACGGGTCTCTACATATATTGTAGCGAAAATGGAGAAGGCATTAACCCATCTAGAGAAGGATCTGTATTTCTCCTCCCCCATTCCCGACCTCTCACAGGCGGCCGCCAGCGCCTTCCTATCTTCCCCGGTTAACGCGTACATATCCACGTACTTGCCCCTCCTAATTCTATCACGTACGCTAGGCCTTATGCCGTGTGTAATTTCCAGGGATTCTACCTGCCCCAATTCGCTACGAGCCGCTGGTTGGTCTGTGTCTCCTGATTGGGGTGTGTGCTTACTCCGTTTTCCTAACAATTCTGTTTCTAACAACTTAATTAATTTTCTGGGCCTGTCCCCCGAGCCGGAGGACCCACTGCTGGTAGATAAGACAGGTGATGCCAACAAGTGTGATTTATGTGTGTTAACGGAAATGGACTCACCGACAGGAGCGGTATTCCCAGCACCGACAGACGTCTCCCCGAGTGCAGTTGCCGCGACCTGTCCACCAGCCGTGTCCCGGACCGCATCCTCCCTGGACCCTGCCGACCTCATATCACGAGACTCGGACCCCGAACGATCGTTCCGACCGACCCTCGACTCCGGATTTGTAACAGTAGTCTCTGAAACGGGAAGGGGAACAGTCAGCTGAGATCTGGGCAAATAGTCCAAGCGCCGCCGCGCCGCGTTGATGTCTCTATCTACGTTACACGGGTTGAAAGCCGCTAAATGGTCAGGGCTAGGGAACGTAGAAAATTCCTCCCGCATCCGATCGCTAAACCCGGAGGTAGCCCGCCCCCCTAGGGGGAGAGGCCCTGGACTTAAATTACCGCCGCTGGAGTGGTGATAATCGACTATAATGTTATCAGTCCTGACCCCGTGACCCCTATGGGTGAACCCACCCGCCACGATCCCCGGGGAAGAGACCCTTCGTGACGTGTATGGGCGAGACGCTGGAGGTGACAGGCGTTGCCGGCGTGAAGAGGGCCATACAGGCGCCTCGGACCGGTCACTGAAATCCATTGAGGCCCTGGCAGGAAGTGTGTCCCACCCACCCGCATGGTGCTGGTATTCCCCGTGACCCG
>NW_027446763.1:5000-10000 GCF_038048845.1 Mixophyes fleayi | reverse complement strand
CATCTTTTTTATAGGAATGGCTGTCCTCCATACTAAACGGGGAATGAGTGCTGACCAACCAATAGTGATGTCTGGCCACGCCTCATGTATTTGACGTAGGTCCTCTCTGATTTTAACGATGAGATCTAATGATTTACCCTTACCTAAATCGTTACCTCCCGCATGTACAACCAGAACGTCCGGTGGGCCTTGTTGTTTTATGAGCCTAGTCAACCACGGAATAAGGTCCTGCCAGCCTAAACCTCTTTTACCCCACCATCTAATCACCGTGCCGCAATTATCCGAGATACTTTTTGACCTGGGGTGGCCAGCGGCCCAAAAAACAAACGAATGACCGATGATCCACACCGTCTTAGTTCTAACACCATCACCTGAAATCAGAGAACCCATGTTAGCATGAAATCATTGAATTGGGCAGACAGACAGGCGTGGTATACAGGTATAAGAAGGATAAGTGCTTGTTAACAGAAAAACGTAACACGAAGGGGGGTAAGGGAAGGTAGACACAAACAGGGAGCAGACCACCCAGGCGAAGGTAAACAACACCCGGAAAAACCCCGGCTGCACACCACTAATCAGGACTTACGCCCAGGGAAACCCGGGTGAAAATCCCTTCGCGCCCCCGCGTTAAAGCGGCGAGCGGAAAAGCCCAGGGTAGCCCACCAAGTGGAGGGGAAGATGGGATGGGTAAGGGAAGTGGGATGGGATGGTTTGAAGGCTCAGACGAGAAGGAAAGTGTGAAAAGAAAAACTGCAAATCACAATAAATTGTTAAACAACACAACATTCAATCAATAACTTTGTCAATTCTCACATAAGACTGGTAAGCCGTGGACTTCCAGCGGCCCAAAGCTTTTATAGCTTCGTTAGAAGATCCAGCCAAAGCGGCAGATGTAGCTGCCCCGATCCTAAATGAGTGAGTCCCGTATAAGGTGCTGTTTAAATTAAGCGACTGTAAGGTCCGCTTTAAAATGGCCGCAAATTGATATTTAGTCAGAGGAATGCTATTACTGTGACACAGAAACAAGTTGGCCTGGGGTCTCCTGCTCATAAACTGTGACGCCAGCCTAAACGGGCAGATATGCTGAAGCTGTTGAGGAGCTAACTGCACCCACGATCCCTTCCCGCTCTGATCAGTCTTAGATCTAACTATTTTGCAGGCAAAGGTCCCTTCGCCCAGACTGACATGTTCTGCTCTCAACCCAGACTCTTGATGCCCTCTGGACCTAGCTACCAGCTCCGAAATGCGAAAAGCCCCAAAAAAGGCCATGGAAAAAGCCAAACTAAATAAAAGCTTCTCGTATTCGTCCGAGGTAACCAAACCCACTCTCCGTATCAAATCCTCCAAGATGTTAAGGGTAATTGGTAAACGGGCATCGCTATGAGAAGGACGGATTCTCCCCCAACCCTTCAAGGCCTTATTAATTAAAAATTGTTTGGTAACGTCCGGGTAACCCTGCAGCTTGGCCATAAATGATATACCAGCCAGGGTAGATGCCATAGAGGTCTTAGAATCACCTTCGGAATATCTGTCCCACATAAAGGCTAGCATAGCATCTCTCTGACCTGCCTCGGATTGGTCTTTCTGCCTGCTGAACAACGACCACCGTCTCCATGACGCCTGATAGGATCTCAGGGTGGAGGGAGCTACCGCTTGTTCCGCGAGGCCTCTTATGCCGGCTTGATGATCTGCCAAACACAAGGGGGACACGGGGTACCAACACGGTCTGCGTGAGGAGCAAGGCTGCGAAACCTGTCCCAGTGGAATCGGGACAACGCATCTGCTAGGCTATTCTGCACCCCCGGAACATGCCTCGCCCTGAATGAAATGTCATTCTGCAAACAGCGCAACACTAGGTGCCGCAAGAGCAATATTGCCTGGTAGGCCGATGCACTCTGCTTGTTGATGGACTGGACCACCCCCAAATTGTCACACCAAAAAACTATGTGCCTACCCCGCAAAACGGGTGCCCATAATTCAATTGCCACCACAATCGGGAATAATTCAAGAACCAACAAGTTCCTAGTGGTCCCATCCCTGTGCCAATCATCGGGCCAGCTATCTGCACACCAGTGTCCATCCAGATAAGCCCCAAAGCCGGATGCCCCAGCAGCGTCTGTGAACAAGTTAATTTCCCCGTTTGTTACTGGAGGTGACGGCCAAATACGCTTGCCATTAAAACCCCTAAGAAAAATGAGCCATATCTGAAGATCCTCCCTAACCACCTTGGATAGTTGTATGACTGCATGTGGCCTACTCCTACCTGCTGTGGCTCTTTGGAGCTTCCTACAGAAAACCCTCCCCATGGGTATTACACGGCAGGCAAAGTTGAACCGCCCTAACAGGGACTGTATCGACCTCAGGGTACTAACGTTTGCCCCTAGCACTTCTGTGATAGCCTCATACATCTTTGTAACCTTGTCTGCTGGAAGCCTGCATATCCCTGCTAGCGTGTCAATCTCGATCCCGAGGAATGAGAGACATGTAATTGGGCCCTCCGTCTTGTCTGCTGCGATGGGAACGCCTAAAACCCTAAACAAGGCCTCCGTGGAAAAAAGCGTATCTCGACAAACCGTGGTACCAGGCGGCCCGATAACCAGGAAGTCGTCAAGATAATGCGCGATCCACCGACACCCTGTCCCGGCCTGAATGCACCAATGCAAGAAACCGCTAAATTTCTCGAACAGTGCGCATGAGATCGAACAACCCATGGGCAGGCAGCGATCGATGTAGTATTCACCACGATGCCGGAAACCCATGAATTGATACGACTCAGGGTGAAGGGGCAGCAATCTGAACGCCGATTCGATATCCACTTTGGCCAACAAGGAGCCCCTGCCGCATTCCTGGACCAGCGCTAGGGCCGATTCGAATGACTGATAACTGACAGAACTGAGATTAACGTCAATTGCGTCATTCACGGATTTACCGGCAGGATGAGACAAGTGCTGGATCAATCTAAACTTTCCTACCGCTTTTTTGGGAACTACCCCTACTGGGGACAAAATCAGATTGGGAATAGGAGGAAGTCGGAACGGGCCAATCATGCGACCCAAACCAACCTCCTTCCCTATTTTTTCGTCTAATACTTCTGGGAAAGCGAGCGCCGATTTCAGATTAACCGGAGCTGCCGAGGAAACGCTACCTTGGACCGGGAGTTTAAAGCCAAAATGAAAGCCGTCATGGAGAAGGGACCCAGTCACCTTATCATCAAACCACCCCAGCCACTTATCCAGCTCAACCAAATCAATTGGCGACGGCCCCTTGACTCGGCAGAGCTGAGCCAGAGCCTCTTCCCCGTCCCCCACTTCCACGGGACTTTGCGCATTCGTTGGCAGGGTGATGGCCGTTACATGACGTGCAAATGTGTCTAAATCTGCAGGCTGAGCCTCTTTGACAGGCCCCTGCATTGAAGTCATAACACCTTCCTTTTGGGGGGAGGACATTCTGCGTCCTCCCCGGCCCTTGAAACCGCCTGACAGAGCTACCCTCTGCAGACTGACTGCTGGGCCTCATTAACTCCAGCCAGGTGTCAATGTCTTTCGATCCCAGAGGAAGTCTCTCACGCCCACTCATCCGTTTCCTGAAAAGCTCGTCATATGCCCTCCAAATTACCGGGCCGTCCTTTACGTACATCCCACTAATAAGGTGCATATACCTCCATACCTCCGCTTGTTCGCTGGGACGGGTCTCTACATATATTGTAGCGAAAATGGAGAAGGCATTAACCCATCTAGAGAAGGATCTGTATTTCTCCTCCCCCATTCCCGACCTCTCACAGGCGGCCGCCAGCGCCTTCCTATCTTCCCCGGTTAACGCGTACATATCCACGTACTTGCCCCTCCTAATTCTATCACGTACGCTAGGCCTTATGCCGTGTGTAATTTCCAGGGATTCTACCTGCCCCAATTCGCTACGAGCCGCTGGTTGGTCTGTGTCTCCTGATTGGGGTGTGTGCTTACTCCGTTTTCCTAACAATTCTGTTTCTAACAACTTAATTAATTTTCTGGGCCTGTCCCCCGAGCCGGAGGACCCACTGCTGGTAGATAAGACAGGTGATGCCAACAAGTGTGATTTATGTGTGTTAACGGAAATGGACTCACCGACAGGAGCGGTATTCCCAGCACCGACAGACGTCTCCCCGAGTGCAGTTGCCGCGACCTGTCCACCAGCCGTGTCCCGGACCGCATCCTCCCTGGACCCTGCCGACCTCATATCACGAGACTCGGACCCCGAACGATCGTTCCGACCGACCCTCGACTCCGGATTTGTAACAGTAGTCTCTGAAACGGGAAGGGGAACAGTCAGCTGAGATCTGGGCAAATAGTCCAAGCGCCGCCGCGCCGCGTTGATGTCTCTATCTACGTTACACGGGTTGAAAGCCGCTAAATGGTCAGGGCTAGGGAACGTAGAAAATTCCTCCCGCATCCGATCGCTAAACCCGGAGGTAGCCCGCCCCCCTAGGGGGAGAGGCCCTGGACTTAAATTACCGCCGCTGGAGTGGTGATAATCGACTATAATGTTATCAGTCCTGACCCCGTGACCCCTATGGGTGAACCCACCCGCCACGATCCCCGGGGAAGAGACCCTTCGTGACGTGTATGGGCGAGACGCTGGAGGTGACAGGCGTTGCCGGCGTGAAGAGGGCCATACAGGCGCCTCGGACCGGTCACTGAAATCCATTGAGGCCCTGGCAGGAAGTGTGTCCCACCCACCCGCATGGTGCTGGTATTCCCCGTGACCCGAGGTATGTCCTTGTGACCTGCTGAACTCTTGACCTCTGCCATGTTGTGACCCCCATGCTGATCCACCACTACTATGGGGCAGGAATGGGCTGGGAGGGAAATGCAATTGGTGGGGTGCTGGAGGGTTATGACCTCGTGACCTGAAGCCGTGGGCTGCCACGGGAGGGGTGATGGGACATAATCTGAACTGGGAATGGCTCCTATCCTCAACAGGGCTGGTTGAAAGGACACCTAATGTGTTAGCCTGGGGAGGGG
>NW_027446762.1:10000-45710 GCF_038048845.1 Mixophyes fleayi | reverse complement strand
TTGATTCAATTCATGATTCATTTCATGATTCATGAATCATGATTCAATTCATGATTCAATTCATGATTCATTTTATGATTCATGATTCAATTCATGATTCATGATTCAATTCATGATTCATGATTCAATTCATGATTCATGATTCATGATTCAATTCATGATTCGATTCATGATTCATGATTCATGATTCATGATTCATGATTCAATTCATGATTCATGATTCAATTCATGATTCATGATTCAATTCATGATTCATGATTCATTTCATGATTCATTCCATGATTCTTGATTCAATTCATGATTCAATTTATGATTAATTTCATGCTTCTTGATTAAATTCATGATTCATGATTCAATTCATGATTCATGATTCATTTCATGATTCATTTCTTGATTCATGATTCATGATTCAATTCATGATTCAATTCATGATTCATGATTGAATTTATGATTCATGATTCATTTCATGATTTAATTCATGATTCAATTCATGATCAATTCATGATTCATGATTCGATTCATGATTCAAGATTCAATTCATGATTCATAATTCGATTCATGATTCATGAATCAATTCATGATTCAATTCATGATTCATGATTCGATTAATGATTCAATTCATGATTCATGATTCATGATTCAATTCATGATTCATGATTCAATTCATGATTTATAATACATTTCATGTTTCATTTCATGATTCATGATTCATGATTCAATTCATGATTCAATTCATGATTCATTTCATGATTCATGAATCATGATTCAATTTATGATTTACATCATGATTCATTTCATGATTCATGATTCAATTTATGATTCATGATTCATGATTCAATTCATGATTCATGATTCATTCCATGATTCTTGATTCAATTCATGATTCAATTTATGATTCATTTCATGATTCTTGATTCAATTCATGATTCATGATTCAATTCATGATTCATGATTCATTTCATGATTCATTTTATGATTCATGATTCATGATTCAATTCATGATTCAATTCATGATTCATGATTCAATTCATGATTCATGATTCATTTCATGATTTAATTCATGATTCAATTCATGATTCATGATTCAATTCATTAATCATGATTCATGATTCGATTCATGATTCATGATTCAATTCATGATTCATGATTCATGATTCGATTCATTATTCCATTCATAATTCAATTCATGATTCATGATTCAATTCATGATTCATGATTCGATTCATGATTCATGATTCATGATTCAATTCATGATTCATGATTCGATTCATGATTCATGATTCCATTCATGATTCATGATTCGATTCATGATTTGTGATTCAATTCATGATTTAATTCATGATTCATAATTCAATTTATTAATCATGATTCATGATTCCATTCATGATTCATGATTCAATTCATGATTCATGATTCATGATTCGATTCATTCCTCATGATCATGGTTAATTTTTTAATTCATGATTCATGATTCAATTCATGATTCATTATTCATTTCATGATTCATGATTCAATTCATGATTCATGAATCAATACATGATTCAATTCATGATTCATTATTCGATTCATGATTCAGTTCATGATTCATGATTCATGATTCGATTCATTATTCCATTCATATATCAATTCATGATTCATGATTCATGATTTGATTCATGATTCATGATTCATGATTCGTTTCATGATTCATGATTTAATTCATGATTCATGATTCATGATTCGATTCGTTATTCATGATTCATGATTCAATTCATGATTCATGATTCATGAATCATGATTCATGATTCATGAATCATGATTCGATTCATGATTCATGATTCATGACTTGATTCATGATTCATAATTCAATTCATGATTCATGATTCAATTCATGATTCATGATTCATGATTCAATTCATGATTCATGATTTGATTCATGATTCATGATTCATGATTCAATTTATGATTCATGATTCATTTCATGATTTAATTCATGATTCTATTCATGATCAATTCATGATTCATGATTCTATTCATGATTCATGATTCTATTCATGATTCATGATTCTATTCATGATTCATGATTCAATTCATGATTCATGATTCAATTCATGATTCATGAATCAATTCATGATTGAATTCATGATTCATGATTCGATTCATGATTCATTATTCAATTCATGATTTATGATTCATTTCATGTTTCATTTCATGATTCATGATTCATGATTCAATTCATGATTCAATTCATGATTCATGATTCAATTCATGATTCATTTCATGATTCATGAATCATGATTCAATTCATGATTTACATCATGATTCATTTCATGATTCATGATTTAATTTATGATTCATGATTCATGATTCAATTTATGATTCATGATTCATTCCATGATTCTTGATTCAATTCATGATTCAATTTATGATTCATTTTATGATTCTTGATTCAATTCATGAATTATGATTCAATTCATGATTCATGATTCATTTCATGATTCATTTTATGATTCATGATTCATGATTCAATTCCTGATTCATGATTCATTTCATGATTTAATTCATGATTCAATTCATGATTCATGATTCAATTCATTAATCATGATTCATGATTCGATTCATGATTCATGATTCAATTCATGATTCATGATTCATGATTCGATTCATTATTCATGATCATGGTTCATTTTTCAATTCATGATTCATGATTCTATTCATGATTCATGATTCAATTCATGATTCAATTCATGATTCATTATTCGATTCATGATTCAATTCATGATTCATGATTCAATTCATGATTCATGATTCATTATTCGATTCATGATTCAATTCATGATTCATGATTCAATTCATGATTCATGATTCGATTCATGATTCAATTCATGATTCATGATTCAATTCATGATTCATTATTCGATTCATGATTCGATTCATGATTCAATTCATGATTCATGATTCAATTCATGATTCATTATTCGATTCATGATTCAATTCATGATTCATGATTCAATTCATGATTCATTATTCCATTCATGATTCATGATTCAATTCATGATTCATGATTCGATTCATGATTCATGATTCAATTCATGATTCATGATTCATGATTCGATTCATTATTCATGATCATGGGTTCATTTTTCAATTCTCAATTCATGATTCTATTCATGATTCATGATTCAATTCATGATTCAATTCATGATTCATTATTCGATTCATGATTCAATTCATGATTCATGATTCAATTCATGATTCATGATTCATTTTTCGATTCATGATTCAATTCATGATTCAATTCATGATTCAATTTATGATTCATTATTCATTTCATGATTTAATTCATGATTCAATTCATGATCAATTCATGATTCATGATTCTATTTATGATTCATGATTCAATTCATGATCAATTCATGATTCATGATTCTATTTATGATTCATGATTCAATTCATGATTCATGATTCAGTTCATGATTCATGATTCAATTCATGATTCATAATTCGATTCATGATTCATGAATCAATTCATGATTCAATTCATGATTCATGATTCGATTCATGATTCATGATTCAATTCATGATTTATGATTCATTTCATGTTTCATTTCATGATTCATGATTCATGATTCAATTCATGATTCAATTCATGATTCATGATTCAATTCATGATTCATTTCATGATTCATGAATCATGATTCAATTCATGATTTACATCATGATTCATTTCATGATTCATGATTCAATTTATGATTCATGATTCATGATTCAATTTATGATTCATGATTCATTCCATGATTCTTGATTCAATTCATGATTCAATTTATGATTCATTTCATGATTCTTGATTCAATTCATGATTCATGATTCAATTCATGATTCAATTCCTGATTCATGATTCATTTCATGATTCAATTCATGATTCAATTCATGATTCATGATTCAATTCATTAATCATGATTCATGATTCGATTCATGATTCATGATTCAATTCATGATTCATGATTCATGATTCGATTCATTATTCATGATCATGGTTCATTTTTCAATTCATGATTCATGATTCTATTCATGATTCATGATTCAATTCATGATTCAATTCATGATTTATTATTCAATTCATGATTCAATTCATGATTCATGATTCAATTCATGATTCATGATTCATTATTCGATTCATGATTCAATTCATGATTCAATTCATGATTCATTATTCGATTCATTATTCGATTCATGATTCATGATTCATGATTCGATTCATTATTCCATTCATAATTCAATTCATGATTCATGATTCAATTCATGATTCATGATTCGATTCATGATTCATGATTCGATTCATGATTCATGATTTGATTCATCATTTATGATTCATGATTCATGATTCATGATTCAATTCATGATTCATGATTCATGAATCATGATTCGATTCATGATTCATGATTCATGACTTAATTCATAATTTGATTCATGATTCATGATTCATGATTTGATTCATGATGATTCATGATTCATGATTCATGATTCATGATTCATGATTCATTGATTCATGATTCATGAGTCATGATTCAATTCATAATTCATGATTTATGATTTGATTCATTATTCATGATTCATGATTCAATTCATGATTCATTTCATGATTCATGAATCATGATTCAATTCATGATTTACATCATGATTCATTTCATGATTCATGATTCAATTTATGATTCATGATTCATGATTCAATTTATGATTCATGATTCATTCCATGATTCTTGATTCAATTCATGATTCAATTTATGATTCATGATTCATGATTTAATTCATGATTCATGATTCATGATTCATGATTTGATTCACGATTCATGATTTAATTCATGATTCATGAATCATGATTTGATTCATGATTCATGATTCATGACTTAATTCATGATTCATGATTCATAATTTGATTCATGATTCGTGATTCAATTCATAATTCAATTCATGATTCATAATTCAATTCATGATTCATGATTCAATTCATTAATCATGATTCATGATTTGATTCACGATTCATGATTCAATTCAGGATTCATGATTCAATTCAGGATTCATGATTCATGATTCGATTCATTATTCATGATCATGGTTCATTTTTCAATTCATGATTCATGATTCAATTCATGATTCATTATTCGATTCATGATTCAATTCATGATTCCATTCATAATTCAATTCATGTTTCATGATTCAATTCATGATTCGATTCATGATTCATGATTCGATTCATGATTCATGATTTGATTCATGATTCATTATTCATGATTTATGATTTGTTTCATGATTCATGATTTATGATTCAATTCATGATTCATGATTCAATTCATGATTCATGATTCAATTCATGATTCAATTTATGATTAATTTCATGAATCTTTAATTCAATTCATGATTCATGATTCAATTCATGATTCATGATTCATTTCATGATTCATTTTCTTGATTCATGATTCATGATTCAATTCATGATTTAATTCATGATTCATGATTCAATTTATGATTCATGATTCATTTCATGATTTAATTCATGATTCAATTCATGATCAATTCATGATTCATGATTCAATTCATGATTCATGATTCTATTCATGATTCATGATTCAATTCATGATTCATGATTCAATTCATGATTCATAATTTGATTCATGATTCATGAATCAATTAAGGATTCACTTCATGATTCATGATTCGTTTCATGATTTATGATTCATTTCATGTTTCATTTCATGATTCATGATTCATGATTCAATTCATGATTCAATTCATGATTCATGATTCAATTCATGATTCATGATTCAATTCATGATTCATTTCATGATTCATGAATCATGATTCAATTCATGATTTACATCATGATTCATTTCATGATTCATGATTCAATTTATGATTCATGATTCATTCCATGATTCTTGATTCAATTCATGATTCAATTTATGATTCATTTCATGATTCTTGATTCAATTCACGATTCATGATTCAATTTATGATTCATGATTCAATTCATGATTCATGATTCATGATTCGATTCATTATTCATGATCATGGTTCATTTTTTAATTCATGATTTATGATTCTATTCATGATTCATAATTCAATTCATGATTCAATTCATGATTCATTATTTGATTCATGATTCGATTCATGATTCAATTTATGATTCATGATTCATGATTCAATTCATGATTCATGATTCAATTCATGATTCATGATTCCATTCATGATTCATGATTCCATTCATGATTCGAGATTCAATTCATGATTTAATTCATGATTCATGATTCGATTTATTATTCCATTCATAATTCAATTCATGATTCATGATTCAATTCATGATTCATGATTTGATTCATGATTTATGATTCATGATTCATGATTCATGATTCATGATACATGATTCATGATTTGCTTCTTGATTCATGATTTGATTCATGATTCAATTCATGATTCATGATTCTTGAATCATGATTCGATTCATGATTCATGACTTAATTCATGATTCATGATTCATTATTTGATTCACGATTCATGATTCAATTCATGATTCATGATTCCTTATCCGATTCATGATTCAATTCATGATTCATGATTCGATTCATGATTCCATTCATAATTCAATTCATGATTCATGATTCAATTCATGATTCATGATTCGATTCATGATTCAATTCATGATTCATGATTCAATTCATGATTCATGATTCAATTCATGATTCATGATTCGATTCATGATTCATAATCATGATTCATGATTCAATTCATGATTCATGATTCATGATTTGATTCATGATTCATAATTCATGATTCATGATTCGTTTCATGATTCATGATTTATGATTCAATTCATGATTCATGATTCATGATTTGATTCATTATTCATGATTCATGATTTGATTCATGATTCATGATTCATGATTTGATTTATGATTCATGATTCAATTCATGATTCATGATTCATTTCATGTTTTCATTTCATGATTCATGATTCAATTCATGATTCAATTCATGATTCAATTCATGTTGATTGATGATTCAATTCATGATTCATGATTCATTTCATGATTCATGATTCAATTCATGATTCATTTCATGATTCATGAATCATGATTCAATTCATGATTCAATTCATGATTCATTTTATGATTCATGATTCAATTCATGATTCATGATTCAATTCATGATTCATGATTCATGATTCAATTCATGATTCATGATTCATGATTCAATTCATGATTCGATTCATGATTCATGATTCATGATTCATGATTCAATTCATGATTCATGATTCAATCATGATTCATGATTCAATTCATGATTCATGATTCATTTCATGATTCATTCCATGATTCTTGATTCAATTCATGATTCAATTTATGATTAATTTCATGCTTCTTGATTAAATTCATGATTCATGATTCAATTCATGATTCATGATTCATTTCATGATTCATTTCTTGATTCATGATTCATGATTCAATTCATGATTCAATTCATGATTCATGATTCAATTTATGATTCATGATTCATTTCATGATTTAATTCATGATTCAATTCATGATCAATTCATGATTCATGATTCGATTCATGATTCAAGATTCAATTCATGATTCATAATTCGATTCATGATTCATGAATCAATTCATGATTCAATTCATGATTCATGATTCGATTCATGATTCAATTCATGATTCATGATTCATGATTCAATTCATGATTCATGATTCAATTCATGATTTATAATACATTTCATGTTTCATTTCATGATTCATGATTCATGATTCAATTCATGATTCAATTCATGATTCATTTCATGATTCATGAATCATGATTCAATTTATGATTTACATCATGATTCATTTCATGATTCATGATTCAATTATGATTCATGATTCATGATTCAATTCATGATTCATTCCATGATTCTTGATTCAATTCATGATTCAATTTATGATTCATTTTCATGATTCTTGATTCAATTCATGATTCAATTTATGATTCATTCATGATTCTTGATTCAATTCATGATTCATGATTCAATTCATGAATTCATGATTCATTTTATGATTCATGATTCATGATTCAATTCATGATTCAATTCATGATTCATGATTCAATTCATGATTCATGATTCATTTCATGATTTAATTCATGATTCAATTCATGATTCATGATTCAATTCATTAATCATGATTCATGATTCGATTCATGATTCATGATTCAATTCATGATTCATGATTCAATTCATGATTCAATTCATGATTCACTATTCGATTCATGATTCAATTCATGATTCATGATTCATGATTCGATTCATTATTCCATTCATAATTCAATTCATGATTCATGATTCAATTCATGATTCATGATTCGATTCATGATTCATGATTCATGATTCAATTCATGATTCATGATTCGATTCATGATTCATGATTCCATTCATGATTCATGATTCGATTCATGATTTGTGATTCAATTCATGATTTAATTCATGATCATAATTCAATTTATTAATCATGATTCATGATTCCATTCATGATTCATGATTCAATTCATGATTCATGATTCATGATTCGATTCATTCCTCATGATCATGGTTAATTTTTTAATTCATGATTCATGATTCAATTCATGATTCATTATTCATTTCATGATTCATGATTCAATTCATGATTCATGAATCAATACATGATTCAATTCATGATTCATTATTCGATTCATGATTCAGTTCATGATTCATGATTCATGATTCGATTCATTATTCCATTCATAATTCAATTCATTAATCATGATTCATGATTTGATTCACGATTCATGATTCAATTCAGGATTCATGATTCAATTCAGGATTCATGATTCATGATTCGATTCATTATTCATGATCATGGTTCATTTTTCAATTCATGATTCATGATTCAATTCATGATTCATTATTCGATTCATGATTCAATTCATGATTCCATTCATAATTCAATTCATGTTTTCATGATTCAATTCATGATTCGATTCATGATTCATGATTCGATTCATGATTCATGATTTGATTCATGATTCATTATTCATGATTTATGATTTGTTTCATGATTCATGATTTATGATTCAATTCATGATTCATGATTCAATTCATGATTCATGATTCAATTCATTGATTCAATTTATGATTAATTTCATGAATCTTTAATTCAATTCATGATTCATGATTCAATTCATGATTCATGATTCATTTCATGATTCATTTCTTGATTCATGATTCATGATTCAATTCATGATTCATGATTCAATTTATGATTCATGATTCATTTCATGATTTAATTCATGATTCAATCATGATCAATTCATGATTCATGATTCAATTCATGATTCATAATTTGATTCATGATTCATGAATCAATCAGGATTCACTTCATGATTCATGATTCAATTCATGATTCATGATTCAATTCATGATTTATGATTCATTTCATGTTTCATTCATGATTCATGATTCATGATTCAATTCATGATTCAATCATGATTCATGATTCAATTCATGATTCATGATTCAATTCATGATTCATTTCATGATTCATGAATCATGATTCAATTCATGATTTACATCATGATTCATTTCATGATTCATGATTCAATTTATGATTCATGATTCATTCCATGATTCTTGATTCAATTCATGATTCAATTTATGATTCATTTCATGATTCTTGATTCAATTCACGATTCATGATTCAATTTATGATTCATGATTCAATTCATGATTCATGATTCATGATTCGATTCATTATTCATGATCATGGTTCATTTTTTAATTCATGATTTATGATTCTATTCATGATTCATAATTCAATTCATGATTCAATTCATGATTCATTATTTGATTCATGATTCGATTCATGATTCAATTTATGATTCATGATTCATGATTCAATTCATGATTCATGATTCAATTCATGATTCATGATTCTATTCATGATTCATGATTCCATTCATGATTCGAGATTCAATTCATGATTTAATTCATGATTCATGATTCGATTTATTATTCCATTCATAATTCAATTCATGATTCATGATTCAATTCATGATTCATGATTTGATTCATGATTTATGATTCATGATTCATGATTCATGATTCATGATACATGATTCATGATTTGCTTCTTGATTCATGATTTAATTCATGATTCATGATTTGATTCATTATTCATGATTCATGATTCAATTCATGATTCATGATTCTTGAATCATGATTCGAGTCATGATTCATGACTTAATTCATGATTCATGATTCATTATTTGATTCACGATTCATGATTCAATTCATGATTCATGATTCCTTATCCGATTCATGATTCAATTCATGATTCATGATTCGATTCATGATTCCATTCATAATTCAATTCATGATTCATGATTCAATTCATGATTCATGATTCGATTCATGATTCAAATTCATGATTCATGATTCAATTCATGATTCATGATTCAATTCATGATTCATGATTCGATTCATGATTCATAATTCATGATTCAATTCATGATTCATGATTCATGATTTGATTCATGATTCATAATTCATGATTCATGATTTGTTTCATGATTCTTGATTTATGATTCAATTCATGATTCATGATTCATGATTCATGATTTGATTCATTATTCATGATTCATGATTTGATTCATGATTCATGATTCATGATTTGATTTATGATTCATGATTCAATTCATGATTCATGATTCATTTCATGTTTCATTTCATGATTCATGATTCAATTCATGATTCAATTCATGATTCAATTCATGATTGATGATTCAATTCATGATTCATGATTCATTTCATGATTCATGATTCAATTCATGATTCATTTCATGATTCATGAATCATGATTCAATTCATGATTCAATTCATGATTCATTTTATGATTCATGAATTCAATTCATGATTCATGATTCAATTCATGATTCATGATTCAATTCATGATTCATGATTCATGATTCAATTCATGATTCGATTCATGATTCATGATTCATGATTCAATTCCATGATTCATGATTCAATTCATGATTCATGATTCAATTCATGATTCATGATTCATTTCATGATTCATAATTCGATTCATGATTCATGAATCAATTCATGATTCAATTCATGATTCATGATTCGATTCATGATTCAATTCTTGATTCATGATTCATGATTCAATTCATGATTCATGATTCAATTCATGATTTATAATACATTTCATGTTTCATTTCATGATTCATGATTCATGATTCAATTCATGATTCAATTCATGATTCATTTCATGATTCATGAATCATGATTCAATTTATGATTTACATCATGATTCATTTCATGATTCATGATTCAATTTATGATTCATGATTCATGATTCAATTCATGATTCATGATTCATTCCATGATTCTTGATTCAATTCATGATTCAATTTATGATTCATTTCATGATTCTTGATTCAATTCATGATTCATGATTCAATTCATGATTCATGATTCATTTCATGATTCATTTTATGATTCATGATTCATGATTCGATTCATGATTCATGATTCATGATTCATGATTCAATTCATGATTCATGATTCAATTCATGATTCATGATTCAATTCATGATTCATGATTCATTTCATGATTCATTCCATGATTCTTGATTCAATTCATGATTCAATTTATGATTAATTTCATGCTTCTTGATTAAATTCATGATTCATGATTCAATTCATGATTCATGATTCATTTCATGATTCATTTCTTGATTCATGATTCATGATTCAATTCATGATTCAATTCATGATTCATGATTCAATTTATGATTCATGATTCATTTCATGATTTAATTCATGATTCAATTCATGATCAATTCATGATTCATATGATTCGATTCATGATTCAAGATTCAATTCATGATTCATAATTCGATTCATGATTCATGAATCAATTCATGATTCAATTCATGATTCATGATTCGATTCATGATTCAATTCATGATTCATGATTCATGATTCAATTCATGATTCATGATTCAATTCATGATTTATAATACATTTCATGTTTCATTTCATGATTCATGATTCATGATTCAATTCATGATTCAATTCATGATTCATTTCATGATTCATGAATCATGATTCAATTTATGATTTACATCATGATTCATTTCATGATTCATGATTCAATTTATGATTCATGATTCATGATTCAATTCATGATTCATGATTCATTCCATGATTCTGATTCAATTCATGATTCAATTATGATTCATTTCATGATTCTTGATTCAATTCATGATTCAATTTATGATTCATTTCATGATTCTTGATTCAATTCATGATTCATGATTCAATTCATGATTCATGATTCATTTCATGATTCATTTTATGATTCATGATTCAATTCATGATTCAATTCATGATTCATGATTCAATTCATGATTCATGATTCATTTCATGATTTAATTCATGATTCAATTCATGATTCATGATTCAATTCATTAATCATGATTCATGATTCGATTCATGATTCATGATTCAATTCATGATTCATGATTCAATTCATGATTCAATTCATGATTCACTATTCGATTCATGATTCAATTCATGATTCATGATTCATGATTCGATTCATTATTCCATTCATAATTCAATTCATTGATTCATGATTCAATTCATGATTCATGATTCGATTCATGATTCATGATTCATGATTCAATTCATGATTCATGATTCGATTCATGATTCATGATTCCATTCATGATTCATGATTCGATTCATGATTTGTGATTCAATTCATGATTTAATTCATGATTCATAATTCAATTTATTAATCATGATTCATGATTCCATTCATGATTCATGATTCAATTCATGATTCATGATTCATGATTCGATTCATTCCTCATGATCATGGTTAATTTTTTAATTCATGATTCATGATTCAATTCATGATTCATTATTCATTTCATGATTCATGATTCAATTCATGATTCATGAATCAATACATGATTCAATTCATGATTCATTATTCGATTCATGATTCAGTTCATGATTCATGATTCATGATTCGATTCATTATTCCATTCATAATTCAATTCATTAATCATGATTCATGATTTGATTCACGATTCATGATTCAATTCAGGATTCATGATTCAATTCAGGATTCATGATTCATGATTCGATTCATTATTCATGATCATGGTTCATTTTTCAATTCATGATTCATGATTCAATTCATGATTCATTATTCGATTCATGATTCAATTCATGATTCCATTCATAATTCAATTCATGTTTCATGATTCAATTCATGATTCGATTCATGATTCATGATTCGATTCATGATTCATGATTTGATTCATGATTCATTATTCATGATTTATGATTTGTTTCATGATTCATGATTTATGATTCAATTCATGATTCATGATTCAATTCATGATTCATGATTCAATTCATGATTCAATTTATGATTAATTTCATGAATCTTTAATTCAATTCATGATTCATGATTCAATTCATGATTCATGATTCATTTCATGATTCATTTCTTGATTCATGATTCATGATTCAATTCATGATTCATGATTCAATTTATGATTCATGATTCATTTCATGATTTAATTCATGATTCAATTCATGATCAATTCATGATTCATGATTCTATTCATGATTCATGATTCAATTCATGATTCATAATTTGATTCATGATTCATGAATCAATTCAGGATTCACTTCATGATTCATGATTCGATTCATGATTCATGATTCAATTCATGATTTATGATTCATTTCATGTTTCATTTCATGATTCATGATTCATGATTCAATTCATGATTCAATTCATGATTCATGATTCAATTCATGATTCATGATTCAATTCATGATTCATTTCATGATTCATGAATCATGATTCAATTCATGATTTACATCATGATTCATTTCATGATTCATGATTCAATTTATGATTCATGATTCATTCCATGATTCTTGATTCAATTCATGATTCAATTTATGATTCATTTCATGATTCTTGATTCAATTCACGATTCATGATTCAATTTATGATTCATGATTCAATTCATGATTCATGATTCATGATTCGATTCATTATTCATGATCATGGTTCATTTTTTAATTCATGATTTATGATTCTATTCATGATTCATAATTCAATTCATGATTCAATTCATGATTCATTATTTGATTCATGATTCGATTCATGATTCAATTTATGATTCATGATTCATGATTCAATTCATGATTCATGATTCAATTCATGATTCATGATTCTATTCATGATTCATGATTCCATTCATGATTCGAGATTCAATTCATGATTTAATTCATGATTCATGATTCGATTTATTATTCCATTCATAATTCAATTCATGATTCATGATTCAATTCATGATTCATGATTTGATTCATGATTTATGATTCATGATTCATGATTCATGATTCATGATACATGATTCATGATTTGCTTCTTGATTCATGATTTAATTCATGATTCATGATTTGATTCATTATTCATGATTCATGATTCAATTCATGATTCATGATTCTTGAATCATGATTCGATTCATGATTCATGACTTAATTCATGATTCATGATTCATTATTTGATTCACGATTCATGATTCAATTCATGATTCATGATTCCTTATCCGATTCATGATTCAATTCATGATTCATGATTCGATTCATGATTCCATTCATAATTCAATTCATGATTCATGATTCAATTCATGATTCATGATTCGATTCATGATTCAATTCATGATTCATGATTCAATTCATGATTCATGATTCAATTCATGATTCATGATTCGATTCATGATTCATAATTCATGATTCAATTCATGATTCATGATTCATGATTTGATTCATGATTCATAATTCATGATTCATGATTTGTTTCATTATTCATGATTCATGATTTGATTCATGATTCATGATTCATGATTTGATTTATGATTCATGATTCAATTCATGATTCATGATTCATTTCATGTTTCATTTCATGATTCATGATTCAATTCATGATTCAATTCATGATTCAATTCATGATTGATGATTCAATTCATGATTCATGTCATGATTCATGATTCAATTCATGATTCATTTCATGATTCATGAATCATGATTCAATTCATGATTCAATTCATGATTCATTTTATGATTCATGATTCAATTCATGATTCATGATTCAATTCATGATTCATGATTCAATTCATGATTCATGATTCATGATTCAATTCATGATTCGATTCATGATTCATGATTCAATTCATGATTCATGATTCAATTCATGATTCATGATTCAATTCATGATTCATGATTCATTTCATGATTCATTCCATGATTCTTGATTCAATTCATGATTCAATTTATGATTAATTTCATGCTTCTTGATTAAATTCATGATTCATGATTCAATTCATGATTCATGATTCATTTCATGATTCATTTCTTGATTCATGATTCATGATTCAATTCATGATTCAATTCATGATTCATGATTCAATTTATGATTCATGATTCATTTCATGATTTAATTCATGATTCAATTCATGATCAATTCATGATTCATGATTCGATTCATGATTCAAGATTCAATTCATGATTCATAATTCGATTCATGATTCATGAATCAATTCATGATTCAATTCATGATTCATGATTCGATTCATGATTCAATTCTTGATTCATGATTCATGATTCAATTCATGATTCATGATTCAATTCATGATTTATAATACATTTCATGTTTCATTTCATGATTCATGATTCATGATTCAATTCATGATTCAATTCATGATTCATTTCATGATTCATGAATCATGATTCAATTTATGATTTACATCATGATTCATTTCATGATTCATGATTCAATTTATGATTCATGATTCATGATTCAATTCATGATTCATGATTCATTCCATGATTCTTGATTCAATTCATGATTCAATTTATGATTCATTTCATGATTCTTGATTCAATTCATGATTCATGATTCAATTCATGATTCATGATTCATTTCATGATTCATTTTATGATTCATGATTCATGATTCAATTCATGATTCATGATTCAATTCATGATTCATGATTCAATTCATGATTTAATTCATGATTCAATTCATGATTCATGATTCAATTCATTAATCATGATTCATGATTCGATTCATGATTCATGATTCAATTCATGATTCATGATTCAATTCATGATTCAATTCATGATTCACTATTCGATTCATGATTCAATTCATGATTCATGATTCATGATTCGATTCATTATTCCATTCATAATTCAATTCATGATTCATGATTCAATTCATGATTCATGATTCGATTCATGATTCATGATTCATGATTCAATTCATGATTCATGATTCGATTCATGATTCATGATTCCATTCATGATTCATGATTCGATTCATGATTTGTGATTCAATTCATGATTTAATTCATGATTCATAATTCAATTTATTAATCATGATTCATGATTCCATTCATGATTCATGATTCAATTCATGATTCATGATTCATGATTCGATTCATTCCTCATGATCATGGTTAATTTTTTAATTCATGATTCATGATTCAATTCATGATTCATTATTCATTTCATGATTCATGATTCAATTCAAGATTCATGAATCAATACATGATTCAATTCATGATTCATTATTCGATTCATGATTCAGTTCATGATTCATGATTCATGATTCGATTCATTATTCCATTCATAATTCAATTCATGATTCATGATTCATGATTTGATTCATGATTCATGATTCATGATTCATGATTCGTTTCATGATTCATGATTTAATTCATGATTCATGATTCATGATTCGATTCGTTATTCATGATTCATGATTCAATTCATGATTCATGATTCATGAATCATGATTCATGATTCATGAATCATGATTCGATTCATGATTCATGACTTGATTCATGATTCATAATTCAATTCATGATTCATGATTCAATTCATGATTCATGATTCATGATTCAATTCATGATTCATGATTTGATTCATGATTCATGATTCATGATTCAATTTATGATTCATGATTCATTTCATGATTTAATTCATGATTCTATTCATGATCAATTCATGATTCATGATTCTATTCATGATTCATGATTCTATTCATGATTCATGATTCAATTCATGATTCATGATTCAATTCATGATTCATGAATCAATTCATGATTGAATTCATGATTCATGATTCGATTCATGATTCATGATTCAATTCATGATTTATGATTCATTTCATGTTTCATTTCATGATTCATGATTCAATTCATGATTCAATTCATGATTCATGATTCAATTCATGATTCATTTCATGATTCATGATTTAATTTATGATTCATGATTCATGATTCAATTTATGATTCATGATTCATTCCATGATTCTTGATTCAATTCATGATTCAATTTATGATTCATTTTATGATTCTTGATTCAATTCATGAATTATGATTCAATTCATGATTCATGATTCATTTCATGATTCATTTTATGATTCATGATTCATGATTCAATTCCTGATTCATGATTCATTTCATGATTTAATTCATGATTCAATTCATGATTCATGATTCAATTCATTAATCATGATTCATGATTCGATTCATGATTCATGATTCAATTCATGATTCATGATTCGATTCATTATTCATGATCATGGTTCATTTTTCAATTCATGATTCATGATTCTATTCATGATTCATTATTCAATTCATGATTCAATTCATGATTCATTATTCGATTCATGATTCAATTCATGATTCATGATTCAATTCATGATTCATGATTCATTATTCGATTCATGGTTCAATTCATGATTCATGATTCAATTCATGATTCAATTCATGATTCATGATTCGATTCATGATTCAATTCATGATTCATGATTCAATTCATGATTCATTATTCGATTCATGATTCAATTCATGATTCATGATTCAATTCATGATTCATTATTCCATTCATGATTCATGATTCAATTCATGATTCATGATTCGATTCATGATTCATGATTCAATTCATGATTCATGATTCGATTCATTATTCATGATCATGGTTCATTTTTCAATTCTCAATTCATGATTCTATTCATGATTCATGATTCAATTCATGATTCAATTCATGATTCATTATTCGATTCATGATTCAATTCATGATTCATGATTCAATTCATGATTCATGATTCATTTTTCGATTCATGATTCAATTCATGATTCAATTCATGATTCATGATTCAATTTATGATTCATGATTCATTTCATGATTTAATTCATGATTCAATTCATGATCAATTCATGATTCATGATTCTATTCATGATTCATGATTCAATTCATGATTCATGATTCAATTCATGATTCATGATTCAATTCATGATTCATAATTCGATTCATGATTCATGAATCAATTCATGATTCAATTCATGATTCATGATTCGATTCATGATTCATGATTCAATTCATGATTTATGATTCATTTCATGTTTCATTTCATGATTCATGATTCATGATTCAATTCATGATTCAATTCATGATTCATGATTCAATTCATGATTCATTTCATGATTCATGAATCATGATTCAATTCATGATTTACATCATGATTCATTTCATGATTCATGATTCAATTTATGATTCATGATTCATGATTCAATTTATGATTCATGATTCATTCCATGATTCTTGATTCAATTCATGATTCAATTTATGATTCATTTCATGATTCTTGATTCAATTCATGATTCATGATTCAATTCATGATTCAATTCCTGATTCATGATTCATTTCATGATTCAATTCATGATTCATGATTCAATTCATTAATCATGATTCATGATTCATGATTCAATTCATGATTCATGATTCATGATTCGATTCATTATTCATGATCATGGTTCATTTTTCAATTCATGATTCATGATTCTATTCATGATTCATGATTCAATTCATGATTCAATTCATGATTTATTATTCAATTCATGATTCAATTCATGATTCATGATTCAATTCATGATTCATGATTCATTATTCGATTCATGATTCAATTCATGATTCAATTCATGATTCATTATTCGATTCATTATTCGATTCATGATTCATGATTCCTGATTCGATTCATTATTCCATTCATAATTCAATTCATGATTCATGATTCAATTCATGATTCATGATTCGATTCATGATTCATGATTCGATTCATGATTCATGATTTGATTCATCATTTATGATTCATGATTCATGATTCATGATTCAATTCATGATTCATGATTCATGAATCATGATTCGATTCATGATTCATGATTCAATTCATGATTCAATTCATGATTCATGATTCGATTCATGATTCAATTCATGATTCATGATTCAATTCATGATTCATTATTCGATTCATGATTCAATTCATGATTCAATTCATGATTCATTATTCCATTCATGATTCATGATTCAATTCATGATTCATGATTCGATTCATGATTCATGATTCAATTCATGATTCATGATTCATGATTCGATTCATTATTCATGATCATGGTTCATTTTTCAATTCTCAATTCATGATTCTATTCATGATTCATGATTCAATTCATGATTCAATTCATGATTCATTATTCGATTCATGATTCAATTCATGATTCATGATTCAATTCATGATTCATGATTCATTTTTCGATTCATGATTCAATTCATGATTCAATTCATGATTCATGATTCAATTTATGATTCATGATTCATTTCATGATTTAATTCATGATTCAATTCATGATCAATTCATGATTCATGATTCTATTCATGATTCATGATTCAATTCATGATTCATGATTCAATTCATGATTCATGATTCAATTCATGATTCATGATTCAATTCATGATTCATAATTCGATTCATGATTCATGAATCAATTCATGATTCAATTCATGATTCATGATTCGATTCATGATTTATGATTCATTTCATGTTTCATTTCATGATTCATGATTCATGATTCAATTCATGATTCAATTCATGATTCATGATTCAATTCATGATTCATTTCATGATTCATGAATCATGATTCAATTCATGATTTACATCATGATTCATTTCATGATTCATGATTCAATTTATGATTCATGATTCATGATTCAATTTATGATTCATGATTCATTCCATGATTCTTGATTCAATTCATGATTCAATTTATGATTCATGATTCATTCCATGATTCTTGATTCAATTCATGATTCAATTTATGATTCATTTCATGATTCTTGATTCAATTCATGATTCATGATTCAATTCATGATTCAATTCCTGATTCATGATTCATTTCATGATTCAATTCATGATTCAATTCATGATTCATGATTCAATTCATTAATCATGATTCATGATTCGATTCATGATTCATGATTCAATTCATGATTCATGATTCATGATTCGATTCATTATTCATGATCATGGTTCATTTTTCAATTCATGATTCATGATTCTATTCATGATTCATGATTCAATTCATGATTCAATTCATGATTTATTATTCAATTCATGATTCAATTCATGATTCATGATTCAATTCATGATTCATGATTCATTATTCGATTCATGATTCAATTCATGATTCAATTCATGATTCATTATTCGATTCATTATTCGATTCATGATTCATGATTCATGATTCGATTCATTATTCCATTCATAATTCAATTCATGATTCATGATTCAATTCATGATTCATGATTCGATTCATGATTCATGATTCGATTCATGATTCATGATTTGATTCATCATTTATGATTCATGATTCATGATTCATGATTCAATTCATGATTCATGATTCATGAATCATGATTCGATTCATGATTCATGATTCATGACTTAATTCATGATTCATGATTCATAATTTGATTCATGATTCATGATTCAATTCATGATTCATGATTCATGATTCATGATTTGATTCATGATTCATGATTCATGATTCATGATTTGATTCATGATTCATGAGTCATGATTCAATTCATAATTCATGATTTATGATTTGATTCATTATTCATGATTCATGATTCAATTCATGATTCAATTCATGATTCATGATTCAATTCATGATTCATTTCATGATTCATGAATCATGATTCAATTCATGATTTACATCATGATTCATTTCATGATTCATGATTCAATTTATGATTCATGATTCATGATTCAATTTATGATTCATGATTCATTCCATGATTCTTGATTCAATTCATGATTCAATTTATGATTCATGATTCATGATTTAATTCATGATTCATGATTCATGATTCATGATTTGATTCACGATTCATGATTTAATTCATGATTCATGAATCATGATTTGATTCATGATTCATGATTCATGACTTAATTCATGATTCATGATTCATAATTTGATTCATGATTCGTGATTCAATTCATAATTCAATTCATGATTCATAATTCAATTCATAAGTTCATGATTCAATTCATTAATCATGATTCATGATTTGATTCACGATTCATGATTCAATTCAGGATTCATGATTCAATTCAGGATTCATGATTCATGATTCGATTCATTATTCATGATCATGGTTCATTTTTCAATTCATGATTCATGATTCAATTCATGATTCATTATTCGATTCATGATTCAATTCATGATTCCATTCATAATTCAATTCATGTTTCATGATTCAATTCATGATTCGATTCATGATTCATGATTCGATTCATGATTCATGATTTGATTCATGATTCATTATTCATGATTTATGATTTGTTTCATGATTCATGATTTATGATTCAATTCATGATTCATGATTCAATTCATGATTCATGATTCAATTCATGATTCAATTTATGATTAATTTCATGAATCTTTAATTCAATTCATGATTCATGATTCAATTCATGATTCATGATTCATTTCTTGATTCATGATTCATGATTCGATTCATTATTCATGATCATGGTTCATTTTTCAATTCATGATTCATGATTCTATTCATGATTCATGATTCAATTCATGATTCAATTCATGATTTATTATTCAATTCATGATTCAATTCATGATTCATGATTCAATTCATGATTCATGATTCATTATTCGATTCATGATTCAATTCATGATTCAATTCATGATTCATTATTCGATTCATTATTCGATTCATGATTCATGATTCATGATTCGATTCATTATTCCATTCATAATTCAATTCATGATTCATGATTCAATTCATGATTCATGATTCGATTCATGATTCATGATTCGATTCATGATTCATGATTTGATTCATCATTTATGATTCATGATTCATGATTCATGATTCAATTCATGATTCATGATTCATGAATCATGATTCGATTCATGATTCATGATTCATGACTTAATTCATGATTCATGATTCATAATTTGATTCATGATTCATGATTCAATTCATGATTCATGATTCATGATTCATGATTTGATTCATGATTCATGATTCATGATTCATGATTTGATTCATGATTCATGAGTCATGATTCAATTCATAATTCATGATTTATGATTTGATTCATTATTCATGATTCATGATTCAATTCATGATTCAATTCATGATTCATGATTCAATTCATGATTCATTTCATGATTCATGAATCATGATTCAATTCATGATTTACATCATGATTCATTTCATGATTCATGATTCAATTTATGATTCATGATTCATGATTCAATTTATGATTCATGATTCATTCCATGATTCTTGATTCAATTCATGATTCAATTTATGATTCATGATTCATGATTTAATTCATGATTCATGATTCATGATTCATGATTTGATTCACGATTCATGATTTAATTCATGATTCATGAATCATGATTTGATTCATGATTCATGATTCATGACTTAATTCATGATTCATGATTCATAATTTGATTCATGATTCGTGATTCAATTCATAATTCAATTCATGATTCATAATTCAATTCATAAGTTCATGATTCAATTCATTAATCATGATTCATGATTTGATTCACGATTCATGATTCAATTCAGGATTCATGATTCAATTCAGGATTCATGATTCATGATTCGATTCATTATTCATGATCATGGTTCATTTTTCAATTCATGATTCATGATTCAATTCATGATTCATTATTCGATTCATGATTCAATTCATGATTCCATTCATAATTCAATTCATGTTTAATGATTCAATTCATGATTCGATTCATGATTCATGATTCGATTCATGATTCATGATTTGATTCATGATTCATTATTCATGATTTATGATTTGTTTCATGATTCATGATTTATGATTCAATTCATGATTCATGATTCAATTCATGATTCATGATTCAATTCATGATTCAATTTATGATTAATTTCATGAATCTTTAATTCAATTCATGATTCATGATTCAATTCATGATTCATGATTCATTTCTTGATTCATGATTCATGATTCAATTCATGATTCATGATTCACTTTATGATTCATGATTTATTTCATGATTTAATTCATGATTCAATTCAAGATCAATTCATGATTCAATTCAAGATCAATTCATGATTCATGATTCTATTCATGATTCATGATTCAATTCATGATTCATGATTCAATTCATGATTCATAATTTGATTCATGATTCATGAATCAATTCATGATTCACTTCATGATTCATGATTCGATTCATGATTCATGATTCAATTCATGATTTATGATTCATTTCATGTTTCATTTCATGATTCATGATTCATGATTCAATTCATGATTCAATTCATGATTCATGATTCAATTCATGATTCATTTCATGATTCATGAATCATGATTCAATTCATGATTTACATCATGATTCATTTCATGATTCATGATTCAATTTATGATTCATGATTCATTCCATGATTCTTGATTCAATTCATGATTCAATTTATGATTCATTTCATGATTCTTGATTCAATTCATGATTCATGATTCAATTCATGATTCATGATTCATTTCATGATTCATTTTATGATTCATGATTCATGATTCAATTCATGATTCGATTCATGATTCAATTCTTGATTCATGATTCATTTTATGATTTAATTCATGATTCAATTCATGATTCATGATTCAATTCATTAATCATGATTCATGATTCGATTCATGATTCATGATTCAATTCATAATTCATGATTCATGATTCGATTCATTATTCATGATCATGGTTCATTTTTCAATTCATGATTCATGATTCAATTCATGATTCATGATTCAATTTATGATTCAATTCATGATTCATTATTCGATTCATGATTGAATTCATGATTCATGATTCATGATTTGATTCATTATTCCATTCATAATTCAATTCATGATTCATGATTCAATTCATGATTCATGATTCATGATTTGATTCATGATTCATGATTCATGATTCATGATTCATGATTCAATTCATGATTCATGATTCGATTCATGATTCATAATTCATGATTCATGAATCAGTTCATGATTCATGATTCATGATTTGATTCATGATTCATGATTCATGATTTGTTTCATGATTCAATTAATGATTCATGATTCATGATTCATGATTTGATTCATTATTCATGATTCAATTCATGATTCATGAATCATGATTCGATTCATAATTCATGATTCATGATTTGATTCATGATTCGTAATTCAATTTATGATTCAATTCATGATTCATAATTCAATTCATGATTCATGAATCATGATTCAATTCATCATTCAATTCATGATTCATTTTATGATTCATGATTCAATTCATGATTCATTTCATGATTCATGATTCAATTCATGATTCATGATTCAATTCATGATTCATGATTCATTTCATGTTTCATTTCATGATTCATGATTCAATTCATGATTCAATTCATGATTCAATTCATGATTCAATTCATGATTCATTTCATGATTCATGAATCATGATTCAATTCATGATTCAATTCATGATTCATTTCATGATTCATTTCATGATTCATGATTCAATTCATGATTCATGATTCAATTCATGATTCATGATTCATTTCATGAATTATTCCATGATTCTTGATTCAATTCATGATTCAATTTATGATTCATTTCATGATTCTTGATTCAATTCATGATTCATGATTCATTTCATGATTCATTTCATGATTCATTTCTTGATTCATGATTCATGATTCAATTCATGATTCAATTCATGATTCATGATTCAATTTATGATTCATGATTCATTTCATGATTCAAGATTCATGATTCAATTCATGATTCAAATCATGGTTTATGATTCGATTCATGATTCATGATTCATGATTCAATTCATGATTCATGATTCAATTCATGATTCAATTCATGATTCATGATTCAAATCATGGTTTATGATTCGATTCATGATTCATGATTCATGATTCAATTCATGATTCATGATTCAATTCATGATTCAATTCATGATTCATGATTCAATTCATGATTCATGATTCAATTCATGATTCATTTCATGATTCATGAATCATGATTCAATTCATGATTTACATCATGATTCATTTCATGATTCATGATTCAATTTATGATTCATGATTCATGATTCAATTTATGATTCATGATTCATTCCATGATTCTTGATTCAATTCATGATTCATGATTCATGATTTGATTCATGATTCATGATTCATGATTCATGATTTGTTTCATGATTCAGTTCATGATTCATGATTCATGATTCATGATTTGATTCATTATTCATGATTCAATTCATGATTCATGAATCATGATTCGATTCATAATTCATGATTCATGATTTGATTCATGATTCGTAATTCAATTTATGATTCAATTCATGATTCATAATTCAATTCATGATTCATGAATTATGATTCAATTCATCATTCAATTCATGATTCATTTTATGATTCATGATTCAATTCATGATTCATTTCATGATTCATGATTCAATTCATGATTCATGATTCAATTCATGATTCATGATTCATTTCATGTTTCATTTCATGATTCATGATTCAATTCATGATTCAATTCATGATTCAATTCATGATTCATTTCATGATTCATTTCATGATTCATGATTCAATTTATGATTCATGATTCAATTCATGATTCATGATTCAATTCATGATTCATTATTCATTTCATGATTCATTCCATGATTCTTGATTCAATTCATGATTCAATTTATGATTCATTTCATGATTCTTGATTCAATTCATGATTCATGATTCATTTCATGATTCATTTCTTGATTCATGATTCATGATTCAATTCATGATTCAATTCATGATTCATGATTCAATTTATGATTCATGATTCATTTCATGATTTAATTCATGATTCATTTCATGATTCAAGATTCATGATTCAATTCATGATTCAAATCATGGTTTATGAATCGATTCATGATTCATGATTCATGATTCAATTCATGATTCATGATTCAATTCATGATTCATGAATCAATTCATGATTCAATTCATGATTCATTATTCAATTCATGATTCATTATTCGATTCATGATTCAATTCATGATTCATGATTCATGATTCGATTCATGATTCATGATTCGATTCATTATTCATGATCATGGTTCATTTTTCAATTCATGATTCATGATTCAATTCATGATTCATGATTCAATTTATGATTCAATTCATGATTCATTATTCGATTCATGATTGAATTCATGATTCATGATTCATGATTTGATTCATTATTCCATTCATAATTCAATTCATGATTCATGATTCAATTCATGATTCATGATTCAATTCATGATTCATGATTCATGATTTGATTCATGATTCATGATTCAATTCATGATTCATGATTCGATTCATGATTCATGATTCATGATTCATGATTCATGATTCATGATTCGTTTCATGATTCATGATTCATGATTCATGATTCGTTTCATGATTCAATTCATGATTCATGATTCATGATTCATGATTTGATTCATTATTCATGATTCAATTCATGATTCATGATTCATGATTTGATTCATGATTCGTAATTTTATTTATGATTCAATTCATGATTCATAATTCAATTCATGATTCATGATTCATGATTTAATTCATAATTCATGATTCATGATTCGATTCATGATTCAATTCATGATTCAATTCATGATTCATTTCATGATTTATGATTCAATTCATGATTCATGATTCATTTCATGATTTATGATTCATTTCATGATTCATTTCTTGATTCATGATTCATGATTCAATTCATGATTCAATTCATGATTCATGATTCAATTTATGATTCATGATTCATTTCATGATTTAATTCATGATTCAATTCATGATCAATTCATGATTCATGATTCGATTCATGATTCATGATTCAATTCATGATTCATGATTCATGACTCAATTCATGATTCATAATTCAATTCATAAATCAATTCATGATTCATGAATCAATTCATGATTCAATTCATGATTCGATTCATGATTCATGATTCAATTCATGATTCATGATTCATGATTCAATTCATGATTCAATTCATGATTCATGATTCAATTCATGATTCATTTCATGATTCATGAATCATGATTCAATTCATGATTTACATCATGATTCATGATTCAATTTATGATTCATAATTCATGATTCAATTCATGATTCATGATTCATTTCATGATTCATTCCATGATTCATGAATCATGATTCAATTCATGATTTACATCATGATTCATTTCATGATTCATGATTCAATTTATGATTCATAATTCATGATTCAATTCATGATTCATAATTCATTTCATGATTCATTTCATGATTCAATTCATGATTCATTTCATGATTCTTGATTCAATTCATGATTCAATTCATGATTCATGATTCATTTCATGATTTATTTTATGATTCATGATTCATGATTCAATTCATTATTCAATTCATGATTCATGATTCATTTCATTATTTAATTCATGATTCATTTCATGATTCATGATTCATGATTCAATTCATGATTCATGATTCGATTCATGATTCATGATTCAATTCATGATTCATGATTCATGAATCATGATTCGATTCATGATTCATGATTCCATTCATGATTTATGATTCATGATTCGATTCATGATTCATGATTCCATTCATGATTCATGATTTGATTCATGATTCATGATTCGATTCATGATTCATAATTCATGATTCATGATTCAATTCATGATTCATGATTCATGATTCAATTCATGATTCATGATTTGATTCATTCTTCATGATTCATGATTCAATTCATGATTCATAATTCATGAATCATGATTCGATTCATGATTCAATTAATAATTCATGATTCATTTCATGATTCATTATTCAATTCATGATTCAATTCATGATTAATTTCATGATTCAATTCATGATTCAATTCATGATTCATGATTCAATTCATGATTCATGATTCATTTCATGATTCATTTCATGATTCATTAATCATGATTCAATTCATCATTCAATTTATGATTAATTTTATGATTCATGATTCAATTCATGATTTATGATTCAATTCATGATTCATTTCATGATTCATTTCATGATTCATGAATCATGATTCAATTCATGATTCATTTCATGATTCATGATTCAATTTATGATTCATGATTCATGATTCAATTCATGATTCATGATTCAATTCATGATTCATGATGTATTTCATGATTCATTCCATGATTCTTGATTGAATTCATGATTCAATTTATGATTCATTTCAGGATTCTTGATTCAATTCATGATTCATGATTCAATTTATGATTCATGATTCATTTCATGATTCATTTTATTATTCATGATTCATGATTCAATTCATGATTCATGATTCCATTCATAATTCATGATTCCATTCATGATTCATGATTCCATTCATGATTCATAATTCATGATTCATGATTCAATTCATGATTCATGATTCAATTCATGATTCATGATTTGATTCATTCTTCATGATTCATGATTCAATTCATGATTCATAAATCATTTCATGATTTATTTTATGATTCATGATTCATGATTCAATTCATGATTCATTTCATGATTCATGATTCAATTCATGATTCAATTCATGATTCATGATTCGATTCATGATTCATGAATCATGATTCAATTCATGATTCAATTCATGATTCATTTCATGATTCAATTCATGATTCATTTCATGATTCATGATTCAATTCATGATTCAATTCATGATTCATGATTCGATTCCTGATTCATGATTCGATTCATGATTCATGATTCCATTCATGATTCATGATTCCATTCATGATTCATGATTCATGATTCAATTCATGATTCATGATTCATGATTTGATTCATTCTTCATGAATCATGATTCAATTCATGATTCATAATTCAATTCATTATTCATGATTTGATTCATGATTCATGATTTAATTCATGATTCATGATTCATGATTCATGATTCATAATTCAATTCATGATTCATGATTTGATTCATGATTCATGATTCATGATTCAATTCATGATTCATAATTCAATTCATTATTCATGATTTGATTCATGATTCATGATTTAATTCATGATTCATGATTCATGATTTGATTCATGATTTATGATTCATAATTCCATTCATGATTCATGATTCATGATTTGATTCATGATTCATGATTTGATTCATGATTCATGATTTGATTCATGATTCATGATTCGATTCATGATTCATGATTCATAATTTAATTCATGATTTATGATTCATGATTTGATTCATGATTCATGATTCATGATTCAATTCATGATTCATGAATCATGATTCGATTCATAATTCATGATTCATGATTTAATTCATGATTCATGATTCATGATTTGATTCATGATTCGTGATTCAATGCTTGATTCAATTCATGATTCATAATTCAATTCATGATTCATGATTCATGATTTAATTTATAATTCATGATTCATGATTCATGATTCAATTTATGATTCATGATTCAATTCATGATTCACGATTCATTTCATATTTCATTTCATGATTCATGATTCAATTCATGATTCAATTCATGATTCATGATTCAATTCATGATTCATGATTCAATTCATGATTCATAATTCATTTCATGATTCATGAATCATAATTCAATTCATGATTCAATTCATGATTCATTTTATGATTCATGATTCAATTCATGATTCATGATTCATCATTCAATTCATGATTCATGATTCAATTCATGATTCATGATTCATTTCATGATTTATTCCATGATTCATGATTCAATTCATGATTAAATTCATGATTTATTCCATGATTCATGATTCAATTCATGATTAAATTCATGATTAAATTCATGATTCATTTCATGATTCATGATTCAATTCATGATTCATTTCATGATTCATGATTCAATTCATGAATCATGATTCATTTCATGATTTAATTCATGATTCATTTCATGATTCAAGATTCATGATTCAATTCATGATTCAATTCATGGTTTATGATTCGATTCATGATTCATGATTCATGATTCAATTCATGATTCATAATTCGATTCATGATTCATGAATCAATTCATGATTCAATTCATGATTCATTATTCAATTTATGATTCAATTCATGATTCATTATTCGATTCATGATTGAATTCATGATTCATGATTTGATTCATTATTCCATTCATAATTCAATTCATAATTCATGATTCAATTCATGATTCATGATTCATGATTTGATTCATTATTCGTGATCATGGTTCATTTTTCAATTCATGATTCATGATTCAATTCATGATTCAATTCATGATTCATTATTCGATGCATGATTCAATTCATGATTCATGATTCATTTCATGATTCATTTCATGATTCATTAATCATGATTCAATTCATCATTCAATTTATGATTAATTTTATGATTCATGATTCAATTCATGATTTATGATTCAATTCATGATTCATTTCATGATTCATTTCATGATTCATGAATCATGATTCAATTCATGATTCATTTCATGATTCATGATTCAATTTATGATTCATGATTCATGATTCAATTCATGATTCATGATTCAATTCATGATTCATGATGTATTTCATGATTCATTCCATGATTCTTGATTGAATTCATGATTCAATTTATGATTCATTTCAGGATTCTTGATTCAATTCATGATTCATGATTCAATTTATGATTCATGATTCATTTCATGATTCATTTTATTATTCATGATTCATGATTCAATTCATGATTCATGATTCATGATTCCATTCATAATTCATGATTCCATTCATGATTCATGATTCCATTCATGATTCATAATTCATGATTCATGATTCAATTCATGATTCATGATTCAATTCATGATTCATGATTTGATTCATTCTTCATGATTCATGATTCAATTCATGATTCATAAATCATTTCATGATTTATTTTATGATTCATGATTCATGATTCAATTCATGATTCATTTCATGATTCATGATTCAATTCATGATTCAATTCATGATTCATGATTCGATTCATGATTCATGAATCATGATTCAATTCATGATTCAATTCATGATTCATTTCATGATTCAATTCATGATTCATTTCATGATTCATGATTCAATTCATGATTCAATTCATGATTCATGATTCGATTCCTGATTCATGATTCGATTCATGATTCATGATTCCATTCATGATTCATGATTCCATTCATGATTCATGATTCATGATTCAATTCATGATTCATGATTCATGATTTGATTCATTCTTCATGAATCATGATTCAATTCATGATTCATAATTCAATTCATTATTCATGATTTGATTCATGATTCATGATTTAATTCATGATTCATGATTCATGATTCATGATTCATAATTCAATTCATGATTCATGATTTGATTCATGATTCATGATTCATGATTCAATTCATGATTCATAATTCAATTCATTATTCATGATTTGATTCATGATTCATGATTTAATTCATGATTCATGATTCATGATTTGATTCATGATTTATGATTCATAATTCCATTCATGATTCATGATTCATGATTTGATTCATGATTCATGATTTGATTCATGATTCATGATTTGATTCATGATTCATGATTCGATTCATGATTCATGATTCATAATTTAATTCATGATTTATGATTCATGATTTGATTCATGATTCATGATTCATGATTCAATTCATGATTCATGAATCATGATTCGATTCATAATTCATGATTCATGATTTAATTCATGATTCATGATTCATGATTTGATTCATGATTCGTGATTCAATGCTTGATTCAATTCATGATTCATAATTCAATTCATGATTCATGATTCATGATTTAATTTATAATTCATGATTCATGATTCATGATTCAATTTATGATTCATGATTCAATTCATGATTCACGATTCATTTCATATTTCATTTCATGATTCATGATTCAATTCATGATTCAATTCATGATTCATGATTCAATTCATGATTCATGATTCAATTCATGATTCATAATTCATTTCATGATTCATGAATCATAATTCAATTCATGATTCAATTCATGATTCATTTTATGATTCATGATTCAATTCATGATTCATGATTCATCATTCAATTCATGATTCATGATTCAATTCATGATTCATGATTCATTTCATGATTTATTCCATGATTCATGATTCAATTCATGATTAAATTCATGATTTATTCCATGATTCATGATTCAATTCATGATTAAATTCATGATTAAATTCATGATTCATTTCATGATTCATGATTCAATTCATGATTCATTTCATGATTCATGATTCAATTCATGAATCATGATTCATTTCATGATTTAATTCATGATTCATTTCATGATTCAAGATTCATGATTCAATTCATGATTCAATTCATGGTTTATGATTCGATTCATGATTCATGATTCATGATTCAATTCATGATTCATAATTCGATTCATGATTCATGAATCAATTCATGATTCAATTCATGATTCATTATTCAATTTATGATTCAATTCATGATTCATTATTCGATTCATGATTGAATTCATGATTCATGATTTGATTCATTATTCCATTCATAATTCAATTCATAATTCATGATTCAATTCATGATTCATGATTCATGATTTGATTCATTATTCGTGATCATGGTTCATTTTTCAATTCATGATTCATGATTCAATTCATGATTCAATTCATGATTCATTATTCGATGCATGATTCAATTCATGATTCATGATTTGATTAATTTTTCCATTCATAATTCAATTCATGATTCATGATTCAATTCATGATTCATGATTCGATTCATGATTCATGATTCAAATCATGATTCATGATTCACGATTCGATTCATGATTCATGATTCAATTCATTATTCATGATTCAAATCATGATTCATGATTCATTTCATGATTTATTTCTTGATTCATGATTCATGATTCAATTCTTGATTCAATTCATGATTCATGATTCAAATCATGATTCATGATTCATTTCATGATTTATTTCTTGATTCATGATTCATGATTCAATTCATGATTCAATTCATGATTCATGATTCAATTCATGATTCATGATTCATTTCATGATTTAATTCATGATTCGATTCATGATTCATGATTCAATTCATGATTTATGATTCATGATTCAATTCATGATTCATAATTCGATTCATGATTCATGAATCAATTAATGATTCAATTCATGATTCATGATTCGATTCATGATTCATGATTCAATTCATGATTCATGATTCATGATTCAATTCATGATTCATGATTCAATTCATGATTTATGATTCATTTCATGATTCATGATTCATGATTCAATTCATGATTCATGATTCAATTCATGATTTATGATTCATGATTCATGATACAAATCACGATTCATTTCATGATTCATTTCATGATTCATGAATCATGATTCAATTCATGATTCACATCATGATTCATTTCATGATTCATTTTTCAATTTATGATTCATGATTCAATTCATGATTCATGATTCATTTCATGATTCATGATTCAATTCATGATTCAATTCATGATTCATGATACAATTCACGATTCATTTCATGATTCATTTCATTATTCATGAATCATGATTCAATTCATGTTTCACATCATGATTCATTTCATGATTCATGATTCAATTTATGATTCATGATTCAATTCATGATTCATGATTCAATTCATGATTCATGATTCAATTCATGATTCATAATTCATTTCATGATTCTTGATTCAATTCATGATTCAATTTATGATTCATGATTCAATTTATGATTCATGATTCAATTTATGATTCATGATTCAATTCATGATTCATGATTCAATTCATGATTCATGATTCAATTCATGATTCATGATTCATTTCATGATTCTTGATTCAATTCATGATTCAATTTATGATTCATTTCATGATTCTTGATTCAATTTATGATTCATGATTCAATTCAAGATTTATAATTCGATTTATGATTCATGAATCAATTCATGATTCAATTCATGATTCATTATTAGGGTTAGGGTTAGAGTTATGGGGTTATGGTTAGGGTTATGGGTTAGGGTTAGGGACATATTAGGGTTAGGGTTAGGGTTAAATTTAGGGTTAGGGTTAGGGTTAGGGATAACATTAGGGTTAGGGTTAGGGTTAAGGTTAGGGTTAGGGTTAACATTAGGGTTAGGGTTAGGGATAGGGTTAGGGTTAACATTAGGGTTAGGGTTAGGTTTAGGGTTAGGGTTAACATGAGGGTTAGGGTTAGGGTTAACATTAGGGTTAGGGTTAGGGTTAGGGTTATGGTTAACATTAGGGTTAGTGTTAGGGTTAGGGTTAACATTAGGGTTAGGGTTAGGGTTAGTGTTAACATTAGGGTTAGGGTTAGGGTTAGGGTTAGAGTTTGGGTTAGGGTTTGTGTTAGGGTTAACATTAAGGTTTGGGTTAGGGTTAGGGGAAGGGTTAACATTATGGTTAGGGTTAGGGTTAGGGTTAGGGTTAACATTAGGGTTAGGGTTAGGGTTAACATTAGGGTTAGGGTTAGGGTTAGGGTTAACATTAGGGTTAGGGTTAGGGTTAACATTATGGTTAGGGTTAGGGTTAGGGTTAGTGTTAGGGTTAGGGTTACGGTTACGGTTAGGGTTTAGGGTTAGGGTAAGGGTTAGGGTTAGGGTTAGGGTTAGGGGTTAACATTAGGGTTAGGGTTAGGGTTAGGGTTAACATTAGGGTTAGGGTTAGGGTTAACATTAGGGTTAGGGTTAGGGTTAGGGTTAGGGTTAACATTAGGGTTAGGGTTAGGGTTAGGTTTAGGGTTAAGGGTTAGTGTTAGGGTTAACATTAGGGTTAGGGTTAGGGTTAGGGTTAGGGTTAGGTTTAGGGTTAGGGTTAACATTAGGGTTAGGGTTAACATTAGGGTTAGGGTTAGGGTTAGGGTTAGGTTTAACATTATGGTTAGGGTTAGGGTTAGGGTTAACATTAGGGGTTAGGGTTAGGGTTAACATTAGGGTTAGGGTTAACATTAGGGTTGGGTTAGGGTTAGGTTAGGTTAACATTAGGGTTTGGGTTAGGGTTAGGGTTAGGGTTAACATTAGGGTTAGGGTTAGGGTTAGGGTTAACATTAGGGTTGGGGTTAGGGTTAGGGTTAACATTAGGGTTAGGGTTAGGTTTAGGGTTAACATT